>NC_070635.1:4316688-4616688 GCF_947347685.1 Pleuronectes platessa
CTTGATTCTTATTTTGTTTTTGTGCGAAGGATGTAGGAAATGGGATGTACAGATGGACAACCAGAAAACATGATCTGATATAAACCTCCCACATATCTCCTGAACAATAAAACACACAGTTATAAGGTCTTGAAATTCACTCACGTTCAAACAGATGGACGGGATCAGACAAACTTTGATCTACTTCATTTTCTGCGACGCAGTAGTAGACTCCTGACTGGTTTGAGTACACTGTGTGGTTTTGATGCTCGGACACAAGTTCATCCTGTTCCTCTCCCTGACTCTTCCTGTACCATGAGTAGTGTTGGACTGGGGGAAAGCTGTGACTGAAGCAGCTCAGCATCACGGAGCTCCTCCCGTCAAGCTCCTGCTTCTCTGCCGACTCCGTGATGTGTGTGTGTTTTGAAACGTATTTTCGCACCAGTTAATGGGCATTGAAACAATAAAAGATAAAACAGACTGGCTTTAGATTCTCCTGATGAAACTTTCAATTTTTCTCTCAGCAATTTCTCTTCCTAGCAAAGGGTTAACCCTAACAGCCACTGATTTTAGGTAAGTGTTCCATTTTTTTACTTATTTCTGATCAGGTTTGCTAAACCTTATTTTGAATGACATCATATTGTGGAGTAATGTTTTCTTCTTTTTGGAACCAGCACGTCTGATCAGTATTTACTTTATACACAGTAATGTAGAATATATCCTCCTTGTTTATCCATTCACCATCACAAGTGCATTAGTCCATGTGATCCGCGATGGAAGGAAACCTTCAACACTTCACTTCAGAGTCAGAGTCTTGCTCTCACTAACATATTTTGGGTTATTCAGACTTCCTTCACATCTACGATAGATAAACACAGGTTGCACAGTCATATAATGTGGTTAAGAACAAAGTTTCTTGTTGTAAAAATAACCCCCCTCAGAAATGAAGTAGTTCTACTCACAGCTCACACTCAGAGTCGCCGTCTCCTCTGTGCTCACTTGTCCTTGGAAGAGGACCGTGCAGGTGATGTTGGTTCCGTGATGTTCAGCTGAAGGGGAGAAGGACAGAGTCGAGCTGCGTCTCTTAGCGAACTCAGCCACATTCTCAGTTTTGAAGGCCGTGATGTTTCCTGTGAGGTCAGTGTCGCTCTCTCCTCTTCCTCGCCACCTCCAGGTGAATGTAGGTTCAGATCCAGAGCAGAGACCAGGAGCAGTGCAGGTCAGTGTGGTCGGCTGTCCTTCAGTAAGAGGTGGAATCATCACTGTGGGCCTCTGACTCAGACCTGATGGGAGACCAGTTCATGAATGGAGTCAGATCAGAACGTCATCATTCACTTCATTCACATTTTTTTAAATGGGGCAACGATAGGAATCTGCATCAGCTAAACAACGGCCAAAATTACTTTATGTCCCACCCATAGACTGTGAATAAAGATGGACGACATGACAGCTCCACTAAAGTGAAGCCAAATTCCCTTGATCACCCTCTGGTGGTTGCCACCTCCATGTTAGTAAATGGGACATGGATCAAAAACTCAAACTTCACCTCAAATGAACTTTTCACAAGAACTGTTTCCGTCACTTCCAGGAGATCATATCACACTGATGTTTGTTAAATTGCAAATTCTTCAGAAAGTTTGTTTCTAATACGTTTTTTGGTGTTAGCCTCTGTAACGGGATGAAACATCTTAATTGGTCTTACAATCGGTTGAGGCCATGTACTGACTGGACTTTAACACCACTCTACATCCCAAAATCTCTACTGTGCAAACTTTGACACCAAAAGTGTAACGTGGCATCACACGTATTTTGCACAACGGAAGGAAATGGAGAAGTGTTGTTCATGTTTATTTGCAGCCTATGGCCCAAAACACCAAACATGTCATACAGCAGAATGGTTCATACCTTTAACAGAGACAGTTGCTCTTTGGGAGAATTTATATGAACCTCTCCTCGGTGAAGCTTCAACTCTGAGTTGATATGTTCCAGAGTCCGACTCCTTCAGGTCATTGACGATGATGCTGCAGTTTTTCTTGCTCACATCAGACTCCAGCAGTGACACTCGTCCTTTAAACTCCGACTGAACCTGATCGCTGGAGGTGTTACTGTTAAAAATCCTGTCTCCATAATCACATCTCTGTTTGGTCGATTCACATTTCAACCAAACTATATGTAAGAATTTGATATTCTCAGGAACAGTGAAGGAGCATGGTATCACGACACAGAGTCCGGCCTCCGCTGTTATTTCTCCTTCAACTAGAGTGATACAGTAATCTGTCAACGGACAACTTTGTTTCCCCCACACTGAAGAACCTGTTAATGCAAACATTAAGAGAAAAACAGGGAGAGAGATTATTTAAACTTTTAAAATATACCAAAAAAAAGAAGAAAGGCTACTTAAAAAAAATAGAACATATGAATCTGTCAGTTTTACACAGTTTTATATATATATATATATATATGAAATGAGGTAAGCAAACACGACACAGAGGAATTCCAATAATCAACGTATAATACTTTGGAAAACAAATGTATAGTTGAAATCCTAATCCCAAATTAAAACCTTGTCAGTAGCAAATCTTTTTAATAGCAAACTATTTCCACCTATTTTCTTCATAACCATAAAGTTGGCATATAAGTTAAAATAAAAAGTGAATACCTGTCTCAGCATCACTGACTCTCACAGAGAAAAGCAGAGTCGCCCAGATGAGAACAAACATCTCTTCTTCTTCTTCTTCCTCCAACGAACCTGACACAGAACATACAGTAACGGAACCAGAGGACAGTCTACCATCGAAATCATCGTCTTAATAAAGGATGCTGCCTGTTCGGATTTTCCTTGAGTCGCTCTTTTAGGAGAACAAGCAGCAGCTCTGAATCGATTTACATCTCACACCTTCCCTTCACCAGGAATGTAGCAAAGATGGTTACATAAGCCTTTACATTTCAGAACATTATATATGTCAAGCATTAGTTAAATGTTGTATTTTACCTTTCTCTCTCCCTCTCTCTCTGTTTCTGCTCTGAAGTGACTTCTGCTCTTGTTGCTTTTCTGTCTACTCCCCAATTATCACACTCAACCGTTTAAGGAAGTCACTGCTGAGAAATGTTTTTCCTGTGCACATCGACAGGCTTTTACACACTGTGATGTGTAAGAGGCTGGAACACCATATTTGTCTTTGTGTATTTTAATAGGAGCTTTCTGCAGAAAGGATCAACAAAGAGAGTCACAGGGATCTCAATGAAGATGGAGAACAGTCAAATGCAAGGATCTTATATAGAAGAACTAAGGCCGTTTGTCCGAGCCAGTTCAGACTGGTTCTGTAGGACAAGATTGAGACAGGAATTAGTTTTCTCAGTTGTTAACACACAAAAACGAAAATTCTGCACAATTTGCACAACCTTCACTTCATGTACCAATCGCTCGACGCAATTTGGCACCACTTCACACTCCCTTATCTGCATTAGACTCTGACTTCCTTCATTACACACTGATGTCAATTACACATCACCTTGTTGTCAAAACACTACTGTTGGGACATGGTTTTTGTGCAAACCACAGGCCTCCCTTCAGTCAAACTGGAAACAGTCAAGCCGCATGTTCTGGAGTGAACTCAGTCTCCCAGAGTGCCACATGTTCCCTTTGTCTTAAGACAGTCAAGGAACTCAGTCTCCCAGAGGATGTAACAGGATGCTGCATGTCCTGGGATTTGGGCAATATCACACAAAGGTGTCAAGAACCTGGGGGGTCACTCCTATTGGTCACTCTGGTCCAAGACCTGTGAGGTCACCGGGGCCAATATAAGGAGAGGTCTGCCTAAAATCTCTCTCTTTCTCCAATCCTCCCGAGGGCGGAAGGCTGCTAAAGCCTCTCTTCTCTCATCCCTCCAAGGACGGAAGGCTGCTACAGCCTCTCTCTCCTACATCGCCAAGGGGGGGGGGCCTGGCTGATCCAGCTTCCTTCTCTATCCAACCCACAACCGGAGGTCAGAGGTGCAGCTCCCAGCTCACCCCTCTCAAGGAAATCTCCTCGCCCTTCAAGCTCTACAAAACTCCTCGTAGCGACGCGATGTCCTGCAGGAAAACTTCAACCAGCATCTGAGCACACAGCTCGACAGAATCACGAATGCAGAACTCTACGACCACCAACCCAGGAGACGTCACAGAACTACAACTGGACTGCAACTTCTGCTCCCCTTTCCCTCGGACTGGTAACATAATCTGGGCTTAATAATTATACTACGCTAAGCAAGACTGTTTATTTGATCGGTGTGTGTTTATAAGTTTGATATGTGTTGTGATATTGTGGCAACAAGTTATTTGAAAGTAATTGTTAGTTAGGCCCTTCATAGGCCTCCTTTGTAGGTCTCTCTGACTCTTGCATTATCTGATTAACATCTCCACAGACACACGCATAGTCTCCACCTAATTAAACCTACCCCCATAAAGCAACCTCAGAAGAAGGGGGGGGGCTCTTATCTTAGGGACCATTTTTAAAGCATGCTAATTTACATTCACACACACACACTCACACACCTCCTTGTTAGTTAGTTTGATTGTTTAGTAATTTGTGTTTTTATACTTTATTATGTTCATAATAAATGTTCTTCTTTCACAAATGTTCTGTCATTAATATTGCATAAGTGAATCTTGCCAACTGTTACACTGTTAAGAACTCCATAAACCTTCATTGTTCATTATATAATCTTTAATGGTAAAATATTGAGATTTCTAATTGAACTAGATCTAAATGAGACTGATCTTAATCAATAAATTGGCTATCTTTTCCCTTCTATGAAGGGTGGTGCCACGCGAGAACTTTAACCAATTAAAGTTATGATTTAATATTAATATTTTAAATATTAATGTTTTACATTTTATTTTGATAACCAAATTTATTGAGTGCCTAAAGGCACACCATTCTATGGTAACACTTTTTACGTACTATTGCACAACACTACACACAATGTTCAGTTGTTGCACACACTTCTCAAGTAAAATCTCCAAGCATCAACCTACAACACATAAATACTAAAATCTCTAAACATTCAGGTCTGTTGAGCCTCTGTGTTGTTTGATGAACAATGGAGAACTTGGAAGATATCGACAACCAGAGAAAGAGAGGGGTAAGAGTGAGAGGAGGAGGAGGAGGAAGAGGTGATGCCTAATTCATTTTCACCTCATTTACACAGCCGAACAGGAAACTGTAACTGTAGATATGGTTCGTGAGAACAACTCTATCACACTCAGACAGATAAAAACTAGGATCCTGGCTGACCATGCTACATTTAGAAACGTCCAGACCGTCATTGGACCGTATTCTTCATAGAAATGCCATGTGGATGAAACAAGTGTTCAGGGTCCCATTAGAACGGAACACAGGCATCAAGGAGTTATGGTGAGAGTTTGTGCTTGTAAGTACCAACATTCAGCACTGACACATGCATGTATTGTACCTGTAATCCAATATTGTTCCTTTTCTACAGTGTCTCACTGTAGCCCACTGTGTTGACCTCTCTGTGTCCATACTGTAACTTGCATTCTCATGCTGATCCAGGAGCATGACACAGCTCATGTGTTGTACCAGTACATCTTTATTGATGAGGTGGGATTCAACCTGGTGAAGAGGAGGTGACGGGGCAGAAACGTCATTGGCCAGCGGGCCATTGTTGAGGTCCCCGGCCAGCGTGGTGGGAACATCACAATGTGTGCTGCAATGAATCCCCATGGGGTCTTGCACCGTCATGCCCACCTAGGGGCCTATAACGCTGCCCGTCTCCTCATCTTCCTGGATGTCCTGCATGACCTGCTGGTACCACCTGACCAGACAGATGATCCACACTGTGTTTTTCCATTCTATACCTTCCACCTTATTCTCCTTTCCTGAATCCCATTGAGGAAATTTGTGAACAGTTAAGAGATTTGATGGCAAAGAGTCATCTTGCAAAGGGAGTGTCAGGTTTTGCATTGTGTGTGTGAGGTTTTCAGTTGTCTGTGTGCAGTTTTGAGAAAGCCGTTATTGTTTTGAAAAACGTGTGTTAACAATTGTGAAAAACTGTAAGAAGACATTTAGAAACATTACACCTCAGTCACATGCAGGCACGTGCATAGACATTTTGGGCGGCAGGTGCTCAAACCAAAAAAAAGGGCACCCATTGCCAAAATTATTTATGAAATTAAAAATAATAATAATAAATAAATAGTAGAACAGTAAAACTGCCTTTAAATTCTCTGCCTGTCTGTCTGTCTGTCAGTATCTCTCTCCCTGTCTCAAGTGAGCGCCGCCGAGCATGTCGGGGCGAAATTTGTGCACGTGCCTGCTCACATGCATGTGTTCTTTTTCAAGACGTAATTTAAGGTTTAAATGGTCCGTTGATAGAAATGCATCACAAAATAATGTGCTTTCTTGACGCAATGCATTTTGTGTGTACATGCATGTTCCCGAAACTCTTTCACACTGTGACATGTTCACAAATCCAACAATATTGTGATTAAACTTAAAGTTCATAATTTGTTCCAACATATTTCATTTTATTTTGAGCAACAGGATATTTACATTTCAGGTGTGTGGGTTTGGATTAAGTTCACAACACTGGAAAGCACAAAAAACATTCAGCAGTGAATCTCAGCATTTTTTATCTAACTGCATTTCATTTATATATATATAGTTTATATAAAAAAATATTAATACAATAATTTTACATTTAAAATTGCAAAATAAGGATTTTAAACGTTTACCCCTCACATTTAGCTTTGTTCACTATTTTCTCCAGAACCTTTAATTAACAGTTTTAAATATTGATATATTATATTTTAGCTCAGTAATGTAACTTCTGTGCCTTCTTGCTAACTTGTTTTAAAATACTCCAAATGGCAACACGGTTTAACACATGAACTCTTCAGACTCTCTGTGATGACTTATTGTGAATATAAACTTCCTCAGGCCCGAGGTAGCTGTAAAAAGCAGGACGAGAACATCTCGGGTCAAATCCTGACGTTAGAGTAAAGACTCTCATCTTGGTGTGAGCTGCTGGAGTCTCTGTTGGTCGTCTGACGTCGGGGCGTCGCTGTGAATCTCACCTGTGGAAAGTTCAGTTCCACTTCACCTTCACTGGTGTGGTCGTCCAATAGATTTGAAGATGTTGGTGCACGTGCAGCTGCATCACTAATGTCATCATAGTCCTGCAGGCTCTCTGGTTCATTCTAGGATGAGATTAGAGGTAGTTTAAAGTTTATTTGTGCTACAATTTCTGGATTAAATTCACCTAATAGCAAAATATACGGACTGATATAAAGAAATGAGAGGTCACGGTTCCTGACCTTTTTAACTCGTGTTGGCTTGGACACCTTCGCATACACAGAGTCTTCTTCCACCTTTCTTTGCTTCTTCCTTGAAAAACAAATATGTGCTGATTAATAACGACTTTGTTGTTCTGGTATTGTAACACAAAGATTAAATTCTCACTTCAGATTATTATTAAAGTTCTGAGGAGCGTAGTTGACAGAATCCTCCTCGGTGTTTCCATCTTGCCGTCTTGTGTGGTTTTGTGCAGAGGCAGCCTGAGCAGATGCAGACAGAAAACATCAGTGATTATCAAGCAGCAACTGAATCTCTTCCTTCATGCTCTAAAATGGATGCTGTACAGGTTGTCTTTTAATTACTGGCCCCAGTATACTGAGATATAAGTGCACTGATAGAGAGCTACTGACAGGGCAAACAGTGAGGGCAGGATATGGAAGAACAAGGAGGGAAAAGCAACAGCTTGAACAGTAAAAGACACATCTGCCTGTAGAGCCAGATTAATACTGATGATAGAAGATGGAAGGCAGCAGCTCTACATGGTCAATTTGAGGGGTTGGAGATATCCTGATAGATTATTTATTCGTAATTTAAAAAAATGATGTGCACATGTTGTTGTCTTGTTTCAGATCCTTGCATTGTGTGTTCTCAAAATAAAACAAATAACAGATTCTGGGACTTTGGATGCTTTGTAATATCACCATTAAAACATATTTGATAACATATTATTGAAATTATGACTTTAGAGCAGGGGTTTTCAACCAGGGGTCCGCGGCCCCCTGGTGGTCCGTGACGGCATTGCAGGGGGTCTGCGAAATTAACTTTGATATTTCAACACATTTCCAGATTACTCTTGAATATCATGAAAAATATCTAAAATAAGAGAAATATATCTAAAATAATATAAAGGTGATGAGGGGAGCCTTGAAACCGGCTTGGGGCTAGAAACTGCAGGTAGTTTTCCCCTGTGCATGCGTGTTAAAGAGAGATGTACAAGAGCGGTTGACCTAGGTAAAAAAATTCTCAGGAGGTGTTGGAGATGTAGTTTGTGTGATGGGAATTTTTGTTTTCCCAAAAAGAAGGCCCAAAAGGGCAGCATTAATAATGACAATATTAAATAAAACAAAAGAGTGAAAAACAAATACTTTGTAATGAGAAAAATGAATTGGCATAATAGCCAAAACAATTAATTGCAATAACAGTCAACTTTACCACGTTCGCTGGTTGAGAAACAATTTCTTAGCAGAGTTATAACACTTACGTCTATCGAGTAGCAGTTCTCCCAACAGAATGAATAGACCAGCTTAAATCGGGCCTAAGCACGCCCCTACAGTTGGCACAAACCATGATTGTTATTGATCACCGTTACTCTCACGTTCTCTCAACATGTCAGCTACATGTCTGTACATTTAAGTCATGAACGTTATATATTGATGTACATATGGTTCTGAGATGCAGTACAACTACAAACTGCATTTTAATTTTGTTTTCAATTCATAAGCACTGAAAATCAACCATTTTTGTTGTTTTTTACAGAGATTTTTCTAGATTTGTTAACTAGATATATCTAGATTTGCTTTAGAGTATTTAGAAGAATCATTAGTTTTACAGCTGTAACAGGTTAGAAGTGACGAGGCAGAGGCTTAAATATCCTGAATCTTAGACTTGTACTCTCCTTTATCACTGTTTCCTACGATTTCAATATACATAAAGCCAATTAGATATAAATGTTGAAGTTTCAACAACTGGTTGTTAAATAATTAAAAAATCTATTGTGCTACGACACGGTTCTGACAACAGGCCACCATGACTAGACACTTTGAATTAAACTCTTTTTAATATAAATCTTCTTGAGTTTTACTAAAGTCTCTGTTTAAAGACTGTTTTAACTTATTGTTTTCTAGTTTAAAGTGTTGTCTCAACCCGGGACTCACCTGGGGCAGATTCAAAATGCTGTAAACAAGGTTGATGTCGGTCGGAGGCCTGTGGAATATAAAAGATATGTAAGAATAAACATATGCATACAGAGTGAATGACTATTATAAATAACAGGGCAGCGTTTCATTGTGCTATTCATGTCGGAGGATATAGAACATAAATGGATGCTTTGACTATAGCATGAGCAGCAGTCCATGTCTGACTCTGTCCCACATGATGATCCTTGTCCTGGGTGGGGACAGTGTGTTGAGTGGGTGTGGTCTTACGTGCTCTCTGGAAGAGGCTGGTGTTCAGGGGCGTCTGGACGACTCAACTGCTCCGAGAAACCAGAAGGGGATTTGGTGTTTGTTGTTCCTTGTTGAATAGATTTCTTCCTCCTGAGTCTGAAAACAAAGAGTGACATGATGTGGTTACACATGCCGGACCATCTCTGAAATGTATTTATTTAATCAAATGCACTTCTTATTCATTCACCTTAAAACTATGACGATTAAAATGATAATCATCAGGACAAATAGAGCAGGAACGAGGAAATTCAGGATATGCAGAGAGTTTCCTGTGGCTAAAAGAGAGAGAGCATCATATCGAGCTTCACCTTTGGCTACCGAATTCAAATCATTTACTCCTTGATTCTAATTGTGTGTTTGTGCGAAGGATGCAGGAAATGGGATGTACAGATGGACAACCAGAAAACATGATCTGATATAAACCACCACATGTCTCCTGAACAATAAAACACACAGTTATAAGGCCTTGAAATTCACTTAAGTTCAAACAGATGGACGGGATCAGACAAACTTTGATCTACTTCATTTTGTGCGACGCAGTAGTAGACTCCTGACTGGTTTGAGTACACTGTGTGGTTTTGATGCTCGGACACAAGTTCATCCTGTTCCTCTCCCTGACTCCTCCTGTACCATGAGTAGAGTTGGACTGGGGGAAAGCTGTGACTGAAGCAGCTCAGCATCACGGAGCTCCTCCCGTCAAGCTCCTGCTTCTCTGCCGACTCCGTGATGTGTGTGAGTTTTGGAGAAACTAGCCGGGAAATTCAGGAGAAAAGACAACGTCATTTCCTGATCCTCATCAAAGATTTCTCTTCCTAGCAAAGGGTTAACACTAACAGCCACTGATTTTAGGTAAGTGTTCCATTTTTTTACTTATTTCTGATCAGGTTTGCTAAACCTTATTTTGAATGACATCATATTGTGGAGTAATGTTTTCTTCTTTTTGGAACCAGCACGTCTGATCAGTATTTACTTTATACACAGTAATGTAGAATATATCCTCCTTGTTTATCCATTCACCATCACAAGTGCTTTAGTCCACGTGATCCGCGATGGAAGGAAACCTTCAACAGTGCACTTCAGAGTCAGAGTCTCGCCCTCACTAACACATTTTGGGTTAATCTGACTTCCTTCACATCTACGATAGATAAACACACGTTGCAAAGTCATATAATGTGGTTAAGAACAAAGTTTATTGTTGTAAAATTCAGCCCCTCAGAAATTAAGCAGTTCTACTCACAGCTCACACTCAGAGTCGCCGTCTCCTCTGTGCTCACGTTTCCTTGGAAGAGGACCGTGCAGGTGATGCTGGTTCCGTGATGTTCAGCTGAAGGGGAGAAGGACAGAGTCGAGCTGCTTCTCTTAGCGAACGCAGCCACGTTCTCATATTTGAAGGCCGTGATGTTTCCTGTGAGGTCAGCGTCGCTCTCTCCTCTTCCTCGCCACCTCCAGGTGAATGCAGGTTCAGATCCATAGCAGAGACCAGGAGCAGTGCAGGTCAGTGTGGTCGGCTGTCCTTCAGTCAGAGGTGGAATCATCACTGTGGGCCTCTGACTCAGACCTGATGGGAGACCAGTTCATGAATGGAGTCAGATCAGAACGTCATCATTCACTTCTTTCACATTTTTTTTAATGGGGCAACGATAGGAATCTGTATCAGCTAAACAACGGCCAAAATTACTTTATGTCCCACCCATAGACTATGAATAAAGATGGACGACATGACAGCTCCACTAAAGTGAAGCCAAATTCCCTTGATCACCCTCTGGTGGTTGGCTGCAGTACAGGTCATTAACCATGCCACCTCCATGTTAGTAAATGGGACATGGATCAAAAACTCAAACTTCACCTCAAATGAACTTTTTTACAAGAACTGTTTCCGTCACTTCCAGGAGATCATATCACACTGATGTTTGTTAAATTGCAAATTCTTCAGAAAGTTTGTTTCTAATAAATTTTTTGGTGTTAGCCTCGTTAACGGGATGAAACATCTTAATTGGTCTTACAATCGGTTGAGCCCATGTACTGATGGGACTTTGACACCACTCTACATCACAACTAGCCTGGATGCCAGACGAACTTAGCCCCGCCCACAACATTTTAGTCGGGCAGTTCGGTCTGGAGTCGCTCCATTGGGAAAAAATTATGGGGCGTGTTTCAACTGACCAGGAAGTAAAATTCCTCTTCGCTCAATTGGATAGACCTACAACCAATCAGAGCAACGTAGTATGTGACGTATGCTAAGCAACGCATTGTGAGTTATTTACTAACCCGGGTTCACACCGGACGCTTCAGCGCAGCGCCAAGCCTTAAATAACAGCTGGCTCCCATCCACTCCCATGTTAAAACTTTGTGCCGGTCACACCGGAGGCTGAAGCACCGCGAGGCAGCCTTGGCGCAGCGTGGTGCTTCAGCCTGCGGTGTGACCGGCACAAAGCCGTGCAGCGATCTACTGGATCAACGGGTGATATTATTAGCGCTGCCCGGCGGTTCAGCGTCGCCTCAGTGTCCGTTGTGAACAGCCAAGCGCCGGGGCGATAGGGATTAGCGCGGTGCTCTGGCGTCGCCTCCACGTTCTGTGTTCCTCTTTCAAAATGAATGCGCTGTCGATGTCTTCTAAAACAGACTCAATGGCAGCATCTACACATCTCAGCTCGCCAGCGGCAGGCATGTTTGTTGAAAACGAATTCAACCCGAGGGCACTGTGATGACGTGGTTGATTACGTTACCGTTGATCATCTGTCAATCATCGTATAAAGCCCGCCCTGACAATCTGATTGGCCCGGTCCGGCCATAATTTTTTCCCAATGGAGCGACCCCAGACCGAACTGCCCGACCAAATCTGTTGTGGGCGGGGCTAAATTCGTCTGGCATCCAGGCTACATCACAACATCTCTACTGTGCAAACTTTGACACCAAAAGTGCAACGTGGCATCAAACGTATTTTGTACAACGGAAGGAAATGGGGAAGTGTTGTTCATGTTTATTTGCAGCCTATGGCCCTAAAACACCAAACATGTCATACAGCAGAATGGTTCATACCTTGAACAGAGACAGTTGCTCTTTGGAGGAAATTAAATGAACCTTCACTCGGTAAAGCGATAACTCTGAGTTGATATGTTCCAGAGTCCGACTCCTTCAGGTCATTGACGATGATTCTGCAGTTTTTCTTGCTCACATCAGACTCCAGCAGTGACACTCGTCCTTTAAACTCCGACTGAACCTGATCGCTGAAGGTGTTACTGTTGAATATCATTTCTCCAACACCACAGTTCCCTTCAGTCGATTCACATTTAAACCAAACTATATGTAAGACTTTGATATCCTCAGGAACAGTGAAGGAGCATGGTATCACGACACAGAGTCCGGCCTCAGCTGTTATTTCTCCTTCAACTAGAGTGATACAGTAATCTGTCATCCAACAACTTGTTTTCACCCGCACTGATGAACCTGTTAATGCAAACATTAAGAGAAAAACAGGGAGAGAGATTATTTAAACTTTTAAAATATACCAAAAAAAAGAAGAAAGGCTACTTAAAAAACAATAGAACATGTGAATCTGTCAGTTTTACACAGTTTTATATATATATATATATATATATATATATATATATGAAATGAGGTCAGCAAACACGACACAGAGGAATTCCAATAATCAACGTATAATACTTTGGAAAACAAATGTATAGTTGAAATCCTAATCCCAAATTAAACCTTGTCAGTAGCAAATCTTTTTAAGGGCAAACTATTTCCACCTATTCTCTTCATAACCATAAAGTTGGCATATAAGTAAAATAAAAAGTGAATACCTGTCTCAGCATCGCTGACTCTCACAGAGAAAAGCAGAGTCGCCCAGATGAGAACAAACATCTCTTCTTCTTCTTCCTCCAACGAACCTGACACAGAAAATACAGTAACGGAACCAGAGGACAGTCTACCATCGAAATCATCGTCTTAATAAAGGATGTTGCACGTTTGGATTTTCCTTGAGTCGCTCTTTTAGGAGAACAAGCAGCAGCTCTGAATCGATTTACATCTCACACCTTCACTTCACCAGCAAAACCAGGAATGAGGCAAAGATGGTTACATAAACCTTTATATTTCAGAACATTATATAAGTCAAGCATTAGTTAAATGTTGTATTTTACCTTTCTCTCTCCCTCTCTCTCTGTTTCTGCTCTGAAGTGACTTCTGCTCTTGTTGCTTTTCTGTCTCCTCCCCAATTATCACACTCAACAGTTTAAGGAAGTCACTGCTGAGAAATGTTTTTCCTGTGCACATCGACAGGCTTTTACACACTGTGATGTGTAGGAGGCTGGAACACCATGTTTGTCTTTTTGTATTTTAATAGGAGCTTTCTGCAGAAAGGATCAACAAAGAGAGTCACAGGGATCTCAGTGAAGATGGAGAACAGTCAAATGCAAGGATCTTATATAGAAGAACTAAGGCCGTTTGTCTGAGCCAGTTCAGACTGGTTCTGTAGGCCAAGTTTGAGACAGGAAATAGTTTTTCTCAGTTGTTAACACACAAAAAGCGAAAATTCTGCACAATTTGCACAACCTTCACTTCATGTACCAATCGCTCGACGCAATTTGGCACCACTTCACACTCCCTTATCTGCATTAGACTCTGATTTCCTTCATTACACTCTGATGTCAATTACACATCAACTTGTTGTCAAAACACTACACACAATGTTCAGTTGTTGCACACACTTCTCAAGTAAATTCTCCAAGCATCAACCTACAACACACAAATACTCAAATCTCTAAACATTCAGGTCTGTTGAGCAATTTCACCGCATTTACACAGCCGAACAGGAAACTGAAACTGTAGATATGGTTCGTGAGAACAACTCTATCACACTCAGACAAATAAAAACTAGGATCCTGGCTAACCATGCTACATTTAGAAACGTCCAGACCGTCATTGGACTGTATTCTTCATAGGACTGCCATGCTGATGAAACAAGTGTTCAGGGTCCCATTAGAACGGAACACAGGCATGAAGGAGTTATGGTGAGAGTTTGTGCTTGTAAGTACCAACATTCAGCACTGACACATGCATGTATTGTACCTGTAAGCCAATATTGTTCCTTTTCTACAGTGTCTCACTGTAGCCCACTGTGTTGACCTCTCTGTGTCCATACTGTAACTTGCATTCTCATACTGTCTGAATCAGCGGATCCAGGCGCATGACACAGCTCATGTGTTGTACCAGTACATCTCTATTGATGAGGTGGGATTCAACCTGGTGAAGAGGAGGTGACGGGGCAGAAACGTCATTGGCCAGCGGGCCAGTGTTCAGGTCCCCGGCCAGCGTGGTGGGAACATCACAATGTGTGCTGCAATGAATCACCATGGGATGTTGCACCGTCATGCCCACCTAGGGGCCTATAACGCTGCCCGTCTCCTCACTTCCTGGATGGCCTGCATGACCTGCTGGTACCACCTGACCAGACAGATGACCCACAGTGGATCAATCACGTTGTCCTTCTGGGACAATGTGAGCTTCCACCGGGCTGCTAAAGTGCGGGAGTGGTTCCAGGACCACCCACATTTTTCCATTCTATACCCTCCACCTTATTCTCCTTTCCTGAATCACATTGAGGAATTATTTTCAGCTTGGAGGTGGAAGGTATATGAACGGAACCCACAGGACCGGGTCCCACTGCTCCAGGCCATGGAGGAGGCCTGTGGCGACGTGAGTGTCGAGGCCTGTCAGCATTTTGTGTGTGAGGTTTTCAGTTGTCTGTGTGCAGTTTTGAGAAAGCCGTTATTGTTTTGAAAAACGTGTGTTAACAATTGTGACAAACTGTAAGAAGACATTTAGAAACATTACACCTCAGTCACATGCAGGCACGTGCATCGACTTTTTGGGCGGCAGGTGCTCAAACCAAAAAAAAGGGCACCCATTGCCAAAATTATTTATGAAATTAAAAATAATAATATTAAATAAATAGTAGAACAGTAAAACTGCCTTTAAATTCTCTGCCTGTCTGTCTGTCTCTCTGTCTGTCTGTCAGTATCTCTCTCCCTGTCTCTAGTGAGCGCCGCCGAGCATGTCGGGGCGAAATTTGTGCACGTGCCTGCTCTAATGCATGTGTTCTTTTTCAAGACGTGATTTAAGGTTTAAATGGTCCGTTGATAGAAATGCATCACAAAATAATGTGCTTTCTTGACGCAATGCATTTTGTGTGTACATGCATGTTCCTGAAACTCTTTCACACTGTGACATGTTCACAAATCCCACAATAATGTCAATAAACTTAAAGTTCATCATTTGTTCCAACATATTTCATTTTATTTTGAGCAACAGGATATTTACATTTCAGGTGTGTGGGTTTGGATTAAGTTCACAACACTGGAAAGCACAAAAAAAACATTCAGCAGTGATTCTCAGCATTTCTTATCTAACTGCATTTCATTTATATATATATAGATTATATAAAAAGTTATTAATAGAATAATTTTACATTTTAAGTTGCAAAATATTTAGCTTTGTTCACTATTTTCTCCAGAACCTTAAATTAACAGTTTTAAATATTGATATATTATATTTAAGCTCAGTAATGTAACTTCTGTGCCTTCTTGCTAACTAGTTTTAAAATACTCCAAATGGCAACACGGTTTAACACATGAACTCTTCAGACTCTCTGTGATGACTTATTGTGAATACAAACTTCCTCAGGCCCGAGGTAGCTGTAAAAAGCAGGACGAGAACATCTCAGGTCAAATCCTGACGTTAGAGTAAAGACTCTCATCTTGGTGTGAGCTGCTGGAGTCTCTGTTGGTCGTCTGACGTCGGGGCGTCGCTGTGAATCTCACCTGTGGAAAGTTCAGCTCCACTTCACCTTCACTGGTGTGGTCGTCAAGTAGATTTGGAGATGTTGGTGCACGTGCAGCTGCATCACTAACGTCATCATAGTCCTGCAGGCTCTCTGGTTCATTCTAGGATGAGAGCCGAGGTAGTTTATAGATTATTTGAGTGACAATTTCTGGATTTAATGCACAATAAAGTTCATAAAAGACTCACATCTGATTCTCTAAGGACTTGAAGACATTTTTCTTGATTTAATTGTTTTGTTTGTTGCACAGAATAAATGGGTGAAGGGGAGGTTTCATCTCCTGACGATTTTTGTTTCCTCTAACCACATGATTATCAAGCAGCAACTGAATCTCTTCATTCAGGCTCTAAAATGGATGCTGTACAGGTTGTCTTTTAAATAATGGCCCCAGTATACTGAGATATAAGTGCACTGATAGAGAGCTACTGACAGGGCAAACAGTGAAAGCAGGATATGGAAGAACAAGGAGGGAAAAGCAACAGCTTGAACAGTAAAAGACACATCTGCCTGTAGAGCCAGATTAATACTGATGATAGAAGATGGAAGGCAGTAGCTCTACATGGTCAATTTGAGTGGTTGGAGATATCATGATAGATTATTTATCATTTTAAAATCTAATGTGCACATGTTGTTTTTTTTCAGATCCTTGGATCTTGTGTTCTTTACATAAAATTAACTAAACATTCTGGGACTTTGGAGGCTTTGTAATATCACCATTAAAACATATTTGATTACATATCATTTAAATTATGACATCATTTAGAGTATTTAGAAGAATTAGTAGTTTTACAGCTGTAACAGGTCAGAAGTGATGAAGCAGAGGCTTAAATACCCTGAATATTATACCTGTACTCTCCATCATCACTGTTTGCTATGATTTCCAATATACAAATAGTCAATTAGAAATAGATTTTTAAGATCAAACAAATGTTTCATTACCAAAAAACCAGAAGGGGATTCATTGTTTGTTGTTCCTTGTTGAACAGATTTCCTCCAGTATCTGAAAACATAGAGGGACATGATGTGGTGAAACAAGCCAGATCATCTCTGACATGTATTTATTGAATTTGATCAAATGCACTTCTTATTCATTCACCTTAAATTTACCACAATTACACTGATAATCATCAGGAGAAGTAGAGCAACAATGAGGAACCTCAGGTTCTCCAGATAGTCTCCTGTGGTCAAAAGAGAGAGAGCATCATATAGACTTGTGAACATGGAGAATTAGTTTAAACTTTATTCCTTGTGTAGATATTTATTTAAGACTGAACTAGAAATACTATTCTGTAGTTGTTTACCTCCATCAACCAAGATTCTGATGAGGCCACTGTGACCTTTGACCACTGATATCTAATCACTTCACAGTTTTGAGTTCTCATCGAAAGTTGAGGTTTGTGTAAGTATGCCTTGTGAGTTCACAGTTTTGTGAGGACACAATCTTAACCTTTGACCTCCACATTCTTAAAATTTCATTCCTGAATCACACTGAACATTTACATTTAAGGTTTAAAGAAATTCCCTCAAGACCTTCTAGAGATGTCACGTTCACAAACAAAAGACGTATGGACGAACAACCAGAAAACATGATCTGATATAAACCTCTCTCATGTCTCCTGAACAATAAAACACACAGTTATAAGGTCTTGAAATTCACTCACGTTCAAACAGATGGACGGGATCAGACAAACTGTGATCTACTTCATTTTGTGCGATGCAGTAGTAGACTCCTGGCTGGTTTGAGTACACTGTGTGGTTTTGATGCTTGGACACAATTTCCATCCTCTCCTCTCCCTGACTCTTCCTGTACCATGAGTAGTGTTGGACTGGGGGAAAGCTGTGACTGAAGCAGCTCAGCATCACGGAGCTCCTCCCGTCAAGCTCCTGCTTCTCTGCCGACTCCGTGATGTGTGTGTGTTTTGGAGAAACTAGACGGGAAATTCAAGAGAAAAGACAACGTCATTTTCTGAACATCATCAAATATCAAACATGAATAACACAACAAATCTTTAAAGCCAGACTGAGAAGAATGTGAAACTTTAAATGGGAGGATAAAACAGACTGGCTTCAGATTCACCTGGTGAAACTTCCAATTTTTTTCTCAACAATTTCTCTTTGAAACAAACTACAGCCACTGATTTAAGGTTACTGTTCCTTTTTTTAACTTATTTTTTAGCAGGTTTGCTAAACGTTATATTGAATTATTTGTCCAAAAAGTCTATCTGAAATAGATTTTTGAAGTATAAACGACTTGAATATAACTTAATCAAATAGACACATTTACTTTGGGTCATTCATTTCTCAGGTGCTATTGTTTCAACTGTTAGAAGTAATAGTTAAATCGAAAAAAAATACATGAGAAAAGCTACTTTTGCATGGATAGTTTTTTTAAAGGTAGATTTGGTTTGATCGGTTTTGGTTGAGAAAAAAAGCCGCAGCTGAAACAATCATGCTGTCCTTTGAGCCCTCAGTGTTCTTGGCACGGCAGAAGTACCAGCCAGCGTCGGATGAAGTCACAGTAAACGTGTGGGAGAGAGAGTTGATGGGTCATGAATAAAGATTATTTTCGGTGATTATTAAAGACTGATGATTTGTGTAGGTCCTCATCAAGGTGAGAGTTGACTGTGGGAAACTTTCAACAGTGCAGCTGACTCTGATGGTCTGACCTTCTGTGACCTCAAACCTCATAGACAGTATAGGTTCAGTGGGCGGGTCTGTAGAGAGGAAGCAGAATCTTCTTTAAAGAAGGCACATTATAATTGTATTGTTGTTCTTCCCTCTAGTCTGTGTTAAATATGTTTCTTGTAAATGTAAAAGTTCTGCAGAGCAAAAGATCCAACAATCTGTGGTAAAGGGAGCTCCTCTCCTGAAGCTCCTAAACTCCTCTTCATCAGTCCAGCCCATACTATTTAATGTACTAAGAAAAAGTTGGGGGGACAAAGCTTTGAAACAAGAGCCCTGAGCTCTGCTGTGACATTAAAGATAGAGAGAGTGGCAGTTCCTCTTTGTTCTTTGTAATAGAGCAAGTCATTTATTGTGGTTTTCCGCAGAGTTGTTCCTGTTCCATTTCTGCTGCTTTGGTCAAAAACTTTAGTCCACGTGATCCGCGATGGAAGGAAACCTTCAACACTTCACTTCAGAGTCAGAGTCTTGCCCTCACTAACACATTTTGGGTTATTCTGACTTCCTTCACATCTACGATAGATAAACAGACGTTGCAAAGTCATATAATGTGGTTAAAGCACAAAGTTTCCATTTGTAAAATACAGCCCCTCAGAAATTAAGTAGTTCTACTCACAGCTCTCACTCAGAGTCGCCGTCTCCTCTGTGCTCACGTGTCCTTGGAAGAGGACCGTGCAGGTGATGTTGGTTCCGTGATGTTCAGCTGAAGGGGAGAAGGACAGAGTCGAGCTGCGTCTCTTAGCGAACTCAGCCACATTCTCAGTTTTGAAGGCCGTGATGTTTCCTGTGAGGTCAGCGTCGCTCTCTCCTCTTCCTCGCCACCTCCAGGTGAATGTAGGTTCAGATCCAGAGCAGAGACCAGGAGCAGTGCAGGTCAGTGTGGTCAGCTGTCCTTCAGTCAGAGGGGGAATCATCACTGTGGGCCTCTGACTCAGACCTGATGGGAGACCAGTTCATGAATTGAGTCAGATCAGAACATCATCATTCACTTCATTCACATTTTTTTAAATGGGGCAACGATAGGAATCTGCATCAGCTAAACAACGGCCAAAATGACTTTATGTCCCACCCATAGACTGTGAATAAAGATGGACGACATGACAGCTCCACTAAAGTGAAGCCAAATTCCCTTGATCACCCTCTGGTGGTTGGCTGCAGTACAGGTCATTAACCCTGTTACCTCCATGTTAGTAAATGGGACATGGATCAAAAACTCAAACTTCACCTCAGATGAACTTTTCACAAATACTGTTTCCGTCACTTCCAGGAGATCATATCACACTGATGTTTGTTAAATTTCAAATTCTTCAGAAAGTTTGTTTCTAATACGTTTTTTGGTGTTAGCCTCTGTAACGGGATGAAACATCTTAATTGGTCTTACAATCGGTTGAGCCCATGTACTGATGGGACTTTGACACCACTCTACATCACAAAATCTCTACTGTGCAAACTTTGACACCAAAAGTGCAACGTGGCATCACACGTATTTTGTATAACAGAAGGAAATGGGGAAGTGTCGTTCATGTTTATTTGCAGCCTATGGCCCAAATATAACAAACTTGTCATACAGCAGAATGGTTCATACCTTGAACAGAGACAGTTGCTCTTTGGAAGAATTTATATGAACCTGAACTCGGTAAAGTTTTAACTCTGAGTTGATATGTTCCAGAGTCCGACTCCTTCAGGTCATTGACGATGATGCTGCAGTTTTTCTGGCTCACATCAGACTCCAGCAGTGACACTCGTCCTTTAAACTCCGACTGAACCTGATCGCTGGAGGTGTTACTGTGGAAAATCATGTCTTCTTCGTAACATTTATGATTAGTCGATTCACATTTTAACCAAACTATATGTAAGACTTTGATATCCTCAGGAACAGTGAAGGAGCATGGTATCACGACACAGAGTCCGGCCTCCGCTGTTATTTCTCCTTCAACTAGAGTGATACAGTAATCTGTCAACGGACAACTTTGTTTCCCCCACACTGAAGAACCTGTTAATGCAAACATTAAGAGAAAAACAGGGAGAGAGATTATTTAAACTTTTAAAATATACCAAAAAAGAAGAAAGGCTACTTTAAAAAAAATAGAACATGTGAATCTGTCAGTTTTACACAGTTTTATATATATATATATATGAAATGAGGTCAGCAAACACGACACAGAGGAATTCCAATATTCAACATATAATACTTTGGAAAACAAATGTATAGTTGAAATCCTAATCCCAAATTAAACCTTGTCAGTAGCAAATCTTTTTAATGGCAAACTATTTCCACCTATTTTCTTCATAACCATAAAGTTGGCATATAAGTAAAATAAAAAGTGAATACCTGTCTCAGCATCGCTGACTCTCACAGAGAAAAGCAGAGTCGCCCAGATGAGAACAAACATCTCTTCTTCTTCTTCTTCCTCCAACGAACCTGACACAGAAAATACAGTAATGGAACCAGAGGACAGTCTACCATCGAAATCATCGTCTTAATAAAGGATGCTGCACGTTCAGATTTTCCTTGAGTTGCTCTTTTAGGAAAACAAGCAGCAGCTCTGAATCGATTTACATCTCACACCTTCACTTCACCAGCAAAGCCAGGAATGTGGCAAAGATGGTTACATAAACCTTTACAGTTCAGAACATTATATATGTCAAGCATTAGTTAAATGTTGTATTTTACCTTTCTCTCTCCCTCTCTCTCTGTTTCTGCTCTGAAGTGACTTCTGCTCTTGTTGCTTTTCTGTCTACTCCCCAATTATCACACTCAACCGTTTAAGGAAGTCACTGCTGAGAAATGTTTTTCCTGTGCACATCGACAGGCTTTTACACACTGTGATGTGTAAGAGGCTGGAACACCATATTTGTCTTTGTGTATTTTAATAGGAGCTTTCTGCAGAAAGGATCAACAAAGAGAGTCACAGGGATCTCAGTGAAGATGGAGAACAGTCAAATGCAAATTTTCTTATATAGAAGAACTAAGGCCGTTTGTCCGAGCCAGTTCAGACTGGTTCTGTAGGCCAAGTTTGAGACAGGAAATAGTTTTTCTCAGTTGTTAACACACAAAAAGCGAAAATTCTGCACAATTTGCACAACCTTCACTTCATGTACCAATCGCTCGACGCAATTTGGCACTACTTCACACTCCCTTATCTGCATTAGAATATTACACATCACCTTGTTGTCAAAACACTACACACAATGTTCAGTTGTTGCACACACTTCTCAAGAAAAATCTCAAAGCATCAACCTAAAACACACAAATACTCAAATCTCTAAACATTCAGGTCTGTTGAGCAATTTCACCGCATTTACACAGCCGAACAGGAAACTGAAACTGTAGATATGGTTCGTGAGAACAACTCTATCACACTCAGACAAATAAAAACTAGGATCCTGGCTGACCATGCTACATTTAGAAACGTCCACACCCTCAGCCTCTCTACATTGGACCGTATTCTTCATAGGAATGCCATAATGATGAAACAAGTGTTCAGGGTCCCATTTGAACGGAACACAGCCATCAAGGAGTTATGGTGAGAGTTTGTGCTTGTAAGTACCAACATTCAGCACTGACACATGCATGTATTGTACCTGTAATCCAATATTTGTTCCTTTTCTACAGTGTCTCACTGTAGCCCACTGTGTTGACCTCTCTGTGTCCATACTGTAACTTGCATTCTCATGCTGTCTGTGTCAGTGGATCCAGGAGCATGACACAGCTGATGAGTTGTACCAGTACATCTTTATTGATGAGGTGGGATTCAACCTGGTGAAGAGGAGGCGACGGGGCAGAAACGTCATTGGCCAGCGGGCCATTGTTGAGGTCCCTGGCCAGCGTGGTGGGAACATCACAATGTGTGCTGCAATGAATCACCATGGGATCTTGCACCGTCATCCCCACCTAGGGGCCTATAACGCTGCCCGTCTCCTCACTTCCTGGATGGCCTGCATGACCTGCTGGTACCACCTGACCAGACAGATGACCCCCAGTGGATCAATCACGTTGTCATCCGGGACAATGTGAGCTTTCAAGTGCGTGAGTGGTTCCAGGACCACCCACATTTTTCCGTTCTATACCTTCCAGCTTATTCTCCTTTCCTGAATCCCATTGAGGAATTATTTTCAGCTTGGAGGTGGAAGGTATATGAACAGAACCCACAGGACCGGGTCCCACTGCTCCAGGCCATGGAGGAGGCCTGTGGCGACGTGAGTGTCGAGGCCTGTCAGCATTGTGTGTGTGAGGTTTTTAGTTTTCTGTGTGCAGTTTTGAGAAAGCCGTTATTGTTTTGAAAAACGTGTGTTAACGATTGTGAAAAACTGTAATTTTTGTGAAGGGGGGGGGGGGGGGGGGTGAGTAGGCCGGTTTACAGTTCTGTACTGTTCTCTGTGTGTACCGAAATAAACCTTTTTATGCTGCATATTTGTGTGCTGTTTTATGTTTGACTATGAAAAGAGTAGGCCTACACTGAGACATTTTACAAAAGGAGAAATGGCTCATTCATTCATATGGTGTGTTCCATTTTGATGATTGTGTTTTCAATTTTTCACTTCAGTGTGCTGTAAATGCTTGGTAGTGTGCAGCAAATGCTTAGTTGTGTATACTCAATGAATGGTATGTGTGTGTCATTTGAAAATATGGCTGTGTGTACCAAATGAAAACACAAGTTCCATTTTGTGAACAGGTAAGAGATTTGATGGCAAAGAGTCATCTTGCAAAGGGAGTGTCAGGTTTAGCATTTTGTGTGTGAGGTTTTCAGTTGTCTGTGTGCAGTTTTGAGAAAGCCGTTATTGTTTTGAAAAACGTGTGTTAACAATTGTGAAAAACTGTAAGAAGACATTTAGAAACATGACACCTCAGTCACATGCAGGCACGTGCATAGACATTTTGGGCGGCAGGTGCTCAAACCAAAAAAAAGGGCACCCATTGCCAAAATTATTTATGAAATTAAAAATAATAATAATAAATAAATAGTAGAACAGTAAAACTGCCTTTAAATTCTCTGCCTGTCTGTCTGTCTGTCTGTCTGTCTGTCTGTCTGTCAGTATCTCTCTCCCTGTCTCTAGTGAGCGCCGCCGAGCATGTTGGGGCGAAATTTGTGCACGTGCCTGCTCACATGCATGTGTTCTTTTTCAAGACGTAATTTAAGGTTTAAATGGTCCGTTGATAAAAATGCATCACAAAATAATGTGCTTTCTTGACGCAATGCATTTTGTGTGTACATGCATGTTCCCGAAACTCTTTCACACTGTGACATGTTCACAAATCCCACAATAATGTCAATGAACTTAAAGTTAATCATTTGTTCCAACATATTTCATTTTATTTTGAGCAACAGGATATTTACATTTCATGTGTGTGGGTTTGGATTAAGTTCACAACACTGGAAAGCACAAAAAAAAACATTCAGCAGTGATTCTCAGCGTTTCTTATCTAACTGCATTTCATTTATATATATATAGATTATATAAAAAGTTATTAATACAATAAGTTTGCATTTTAAGTTGCAAAATAAGGATTTTAACCGTTTATCCCTCACATTTAGCTTTGTTCACTATTTTCTCCAGAACCTTTAATTAACAGTTTTAAATATTGATATATTATATTTTAGCTCAGTAATGTAACTTCTGTGCTTTCTTTCTAACTAGTTTTAAAATACTCCAAATGGCAACACTGTGGCAAGACAAGGAAAGGCAGAGACGCAGGTACTGTTTACTGTGGTTTATTCAGAAGAACACATGTTCCCCATACGGGAAGTATATATAGCTAAAACCTCTAACATTACCCATCAACCCACTGGGTGAGAGGACACACCCCTGAGTGCACGCCACACAGCCCCCCCCCCGAACACCCAGAGGGAGAAAAAAAAAAAAATGGTACAAAAGTCAGTACCTCTCAGGGATTTTAACGAGGCGACCATAACGGCTACGCCGACCCCCGTCCGCAAACGCAGGGGTGGAACAGGCAGAAGGGACATCATTTACAACAGGCACAGGGGTCTTAGAAGGGGGGCGACCACGACGGGGAACCCGGGCCGGTAGCACCTCTTCGCCGGCCAACAGATGAGCTGGCTTAAGCCTGTCTAACGAAACGCGCTCCCTTCGCCCGCCCATGTCCAGAATGAAACTTTTAGAACCCGCCTCTAACACTCTAAACGGGCCGTCATACGGGGGCTGGAGGGGAAACCGGTGAGCATCGTGACGCACGAAAACAAACCGAGTGGTCGCGAGATCCGTTGGCACGAAAGACCGAGGAGAAAAATGATGCACGGGCACCGGTGCACAAGCGGCCTGTGACGCAGGACGCGCAACAGGAAACGGAAAGGGGGCCGAGCTCTGAGGCAGAAACTCCCCTGGGACGCGGAGCGGCTGACCGAGCACCAACTCTGCAGGCGAGGCATCCAGGTCAGCCTTAGGAGCCGAGCGCAACCCGAGCATCACCCACGGCAACCGATCCAACCAGTTCGCGTCTGAGAGCGCAGCCCGCAATGACGCCTTAAGCGACCGGTGAAAACGTTCACACAAGCCGTTAGCCTGGGGGTGGTAGGCAGTGGTACGGTGAACCTGTGTGCCCAGAGACTTTGCTAGCGCCGACCAGAGATCCGAAATGAACTGCGGGCCTCTGTCAGAGGTGATATCAGACGGTGCACCAAAACGTGAGACCCAAGCTGAAAGAAAAGCGCGTGCCACGTCCGCAGATGTCGTGGAAGACAGAGGAACCGCCTCTGGCCACCTAGTGGTCCGATCTACCATGGTAAGGAGATGTGTAAAACCCTGGGAAGGGGGAAGAGGCCCCACAAGGTCGACATGCACATGATCAAAACGCTTGGCCGGAATCAAAAACGGCTCGAGGGGCACCCTAGTGTGCTGGTGAACTTTTGCGCGCTGACACGCCACACATGTGGCCGCCCACTCTTTGACCTCTTTGCGAAGGCCAGGCCACACAAACTTCGAAGACACCAACTTCACCGACGCCCGGACACCCGGATGAGAAAGAGAGTGCACCATATCAAAGACCCGACGGCGCCAAGCAACCGGCACCACCGGGCGGGGGCGGCCCGTGGAGACGTCGCAAAGGAGGGCAGGCCCACCATTTTGCACCACTGCCTCCTCCAGCTCCAGACCGGTACTCGCAGCTCTCAGTGCAACGATACCCGGGTCCCCAGGTTGATCGGCAGCCAGTGCTGAAAAATCAACCCCAAGATGCACAGGGCACACCAGCACCCGCGACAGGCAGTCTGCCACCGGGTTCGCTTTACCCGCCACATGTTGGATGTCCGTTGTGAATTCGGAAATCGCTGCTAGATGGCGCTGCTGGCGAGCAGACCATGGCTCTGTCACCTTCGCCATAGCAAACGTCAATGGTTTGTGGTCAACATAGGCTGTGAAAGGGCGGCCTTCCAGCAGGAAACGGAAATGACGCGTAGCCAGGTACAACGCTAACAGTTCCCGGTCAAACACGCTGTATTTTCGCTCACTGTCTCGCAAACCGCGGCTAAAAAATGCAAGGGGCTGCCACGCACCCGCAACACGCTGTTCAACAACTGCACCGACAGCCACATCCGAAGCATCGGTCGTGAGGGCGATGGGCGCCCGAGACGCGGGGTGCGCCAGAAGCGCCGCGTTAGCCAGGGCAGCCTTAGCCCCCTCAAAAGCCTGGATCCTCACAGGGGTCCAGTCAACCTGGTCCTTGGCTTTCTTAAGCTTCAAAGCACCATACAATGGTTGCAGGAGTTGGGCCGCACGAGGCAAGAAACGATTGTAAAAGTTTACCATGCCCAAAAACTCCTGTAGCGACCTGACCGAGACCGGACGGGGAAAATCCGCAACTGCATACACCTTCGAGGGCAAAGGAACCGCACCCTGTGACGAAATGCGATGGCCCAAAAAGTCTATGACAGACAGCCCAAACTGGCACTTGGCTGTGTTGACAATGAGACCATGTCCATCAAGGCGCTGGAAAACCTGCCTAAGGTGCGACAAATGCTCATCAACCGACGGGCTGGCCACCAAGATGTCGTCCAAATAGACGAAAACAAACGCGAGGTCACGTAACACCGAGTCCATCAAGCGCTGAAACGTCTGCGCTGCGCCTTTAAGGCCGAACGGCATTCGCAGGAACTCGAAAAGCCCAAACGGTGTAATGACTGCAGTCTTGGGCACATCCTCTGCCCGCACAGGCACCTGATGATAACCTCGCACCAAATCGATTTTAGAAAAAATTGTCATGCCCGCCAGACGAATCGAAAAATCCTGAACATGTGGAATGGGATAACGGTCATGGGCCGTGATGTTATTTAAACGGCGGAAGTCACCGCACGGCCGCCAAGACCCGTCCGCCTTGGGCACCATGTGGAGCGGCGAAGCCCACGGGCTGTTGGACCGCCTAACGATCCCCAAACGCTCCATGGTAGCAAACTCCTCCTTCGCGGTGGCTAACTTCACGGTGTCGAGTCGACGCGAACGTGCAAAAACGGGCGTACCCGCAGTGGGAATGAAATGTTCCACGCCGTGTTTAGTAACCGCGGCAGAAAATGCGGGCGTTGTCAGCGAAGGAAATTCCGCCAGTAAGCGCTGGAAGACATCCTTTGACGCCGCGAAATTAGCGTGTGTTAACGGCCCGGGTCCCCCTGTCTGACACGGAAAAGACGAAAAAGACACAGCATCAATGAGCCTGCGATTAGCTACATCCACTAACAACCCATTAGTGCACAGAAAATCTGCTCCGATAATAGGAACCGTAATGGAAGCTACAACAAAGTCACACAGAAATTTGCGTCCATTGAAACACACAGTCACAGACTTTGTACCAAACGTCTCTATAGCCGAACCGTTAGCCGCTGTCAGACGCGGACCACTGCCACAGGCCGAGAGGTCCGTAGCTGCAGGAGGGAGAAAGCTCTTCTGCGAGCCGGAGTCCACCAGGAACTGATTACCTGATATGGAGTCATGAACGAACAGCAGCTCCTCTTGCTCGCCAGCGCCCACGGCTGCTACCGAGCGCCGGCTCTTCCGTTTCCCGGTGCCTCGAACGCGCACGGAGGAACGCAGCGGCGCGCCTTGCTGCCGAAGCGCTGATGGAAGAAACACAGCTGGCCGCGCTGTCTGCGGGTGGAAACTGCAGCCGTCAATGCCGGAACGTCGTCCTCCAACGTCGGCTGCAACGACTCCACGGCCACACTCTGCACGGAGACGTTCCTCGAAGTCAGCAGGATCCGGTCCGCCTGCTCAGCCAATCCACGGAAGTCGCCGGCCGCCAAACAAGAAGAGTTGGCGAGGGCTGCTCGCACCTGCAGCGGGAGCTGACGCAGAAAGATGTGCGGGAAAAGGAAACCATCATCCTCGGAGCCCAGCAACGACAGCATCTCGTCCATCAGGTCCACTGCCGAACCATCGCCCAAACCGGGAAGCGACAGTAGCTTGTCCGCTCTCTCCGCGGCTGACAAGCTGTAGCGCCGGAGGAGAAGCTGCTTGAGGGCGGCGTACTTGCCGCGCAGCGGCGGGGCTCGCAGGAGCTGCATCACGCGCCGGGTGGATTGCTGGTCCAAAGCCGCGACCACCAAAAAATACCTGGAGTCGTCTGCCGTTACTCCTCGCAGATGGAAAAGAGCCTCGACGTGCAGAAACCACGGCGCGGGGTCGTTCTGCCAAAACTCCGGCAGTTTAACGTGCCCCGCGGAGCTGGCCGGTCGCGGAAGCTGCGGCGCCATGGTCGTTGTGGAGACACGGTCCACGGGCGCCGGGGAAGAAAATACGTCTTCCCCCGATGAGGAAGGGACACTATCCTCCTCTACCTCGAACATGTCCAAAAAACAGGGTCACCAATGTGGCAAGACAAGGAAAGGCAGAGACGCAGGTACTGTTTACTGTGGTTTATTCAGAAGAACACATGTTCCCCATACGGGAAGTATATATAGCTAAAACCTCTAACATTACCCATCAACCCACTGGGTGAGAGGACACACCCCTGAGTGCACGCCACAACACGATTTAACACATGAACTCTTCAGACTCTCTGTGATGACTTATTGTGAATATAAACTTCCTCAGGCCCGAGGTAGCTGTAAAAAGCAGGACGAGAACATCTCGGGTCAAATTCTGACGTCAGAGTATGAACTCTCATCTTGGTGTGAGCTGCTGGAGTCTCTGTTGGTCGTCTGACGTCGGGGCGTCGCTGTGAATCTCACCTGTGGAAAGTTCAGCTCTACTTCACCTTCACTGGTGTGGTCGTCAAGTAGATTTGGAGATGTTGGTGCACGTGCAGCTGCATCACTAATGTTTTCATAGTCCTGCAGGCTCTCTGGTTCATTCTAGGATGAGAGCGGAGGTAGTTTATAGATTATTTGAGTGACACTCTCTGGATGTAAGTCACAATAAAGTTCATACAAGACTCACATCTGATTCTCTAAGGACTTGAAGACATTTTTCTTGATTTAATTGTTTTGTTTGTTGCACGGAATAAATGGGTGAAGGGGAGGTTTCATCTCCTGACGATTTTTGTTTCCTCTAACCACATGATTATCAAGCAGCAGCTGAATCTCTTCATTCAGGCTCTAAAATGGATGCTGTACAGGTTGTCTTTTAATTACTGGCCCCAGTATACTGAGATATAAGTGTACTGACAGACAGCTACTGACAGGGCAAACAGTGAAGGCAGGATATGGAAGAACAAGGAGGGAAAAGCAACAGCTTGAACAGTAAAAGACACATCTGCCTGTAGAGCCAGATTAATACTGATGATAGAAGATGGAAGGCAGTAGCTCTACATGGTCAATTTGAGTGGTTGGAGATATCATGATAGATTATTTATCATTTTAAAATCTAATGTGCACATGTTGTTTTGTTTTAGATCCTTGGATCTTGTGTTCTTAACATAAAATTAACAAAACATTCTGGGACTTTGGAGGCTTTGTAATATCACCATTAAAACATATTTGATTACATATTATTGAAATTATGACATCATTTAGAGTATTTAGAAGAATTAGTAGTTTTACAGCTGTAACAGGTCAGAAGTGATGAAGCAGAGTCTTAAATATCCTGAATCTTATAACTGTACTCTCCATCATCACTGTTTGCTATGATTTCCAATATACAAATAGTCAATTAGAAATAGATTTTTAAGTTTAAACAAATGTGTCATTACCGAAAAACCAGAAGGGGATTCATTGTTTGTTGTTCTTTGTTGAACAGATTTCCTCCAGTATCTGAAAACATAGAGGGACATGATGTGGTATAACAAGCCAGACCATCTCTGACATGTATTTATTGAATTTGATCAAATGCACTTCTTATTCATTCACCTTAAATTTACCACAATTACACTGATAATCATCAGGAGAAGTAGAGCAACAATGAGGAACCTCAGGTTCTCCAGATAGTCTCCTGTGGTTAGAAGAGAGAGAGCATCATATAGACACTGAGCTGTGAACATGGAGAATTAGTTTCAACTTTATTCCATGTGTAGATATTTGTTTAAAACTGAACTAGAAATACAGTTCTGTAGTTGTTTACCTCCATCAACCAAGATTCACCGGGCCACTGTGACCTTTGACCACTGATATCTGATCACTTCACAGTTTTGAGTTCTCATTGAAAGTTGAGGAATTTCTCTAAAGGCGGTTTTGTAAAATGACTTTCAAGAGGACAAAATACGTGTTTTGTGAGGCCGCTTTTGACCTTGACCTTTGACCTTTGACTGCCAAATCAAATCACTAACTCCTTGAGTCTAATTGTGTGTTTGTTCCCTCAAGGCGTTACGTGGGTAATGCTTTTACAAGGCAAAAGTATGCTTTGTGAATTCACAGTTTTGTGAGGACACAATCTTAACCTTTAACCTCCACATTCTTATAATTTCATTCCTGAATCACACTGAAGATTTACATTTTAAGTTGAAAGAAATTCCATCAAGACCTTCTGGAGATGACGTTCACAAACATAGGACGTACGGACAGACAACCAGAAAACATGATCTGATATAAACCTCCCACATGTCTCCTGAACAATAAAACACACAGTTATAAGACCTTGAAATTCACTCACGTTCAAACAGATGGACGGGATCAGACAAACTGTGATCTACTTCATTTTGTGCGATGCAGTAGTAGACTCCTGACTGGTTTGAGTACACTGTGTGGTTTTGATGCTTGGACACAATTTCCATCCTCTCCTCTCCCTGACTCTTCCTGTACCATGAGTAGTGTTGGACTGGGGGAAAGCTGTGACTGAAGCAGCTCAGCATCACGGAGCTCCTCCCGTCAAGCTCCTGCTTCTCTGCCGACTCAGTGATGTGTGTGTGTTTTGGAGAAACTAGCCGGGAAATTCAGGAGAAAAGACAACGTCATTTTCTGAACATCATCAAATATCAAACATGAATAACACAACAAATCTTTAAAGCCAGACTGAGAAGAATGTGAAACTTTAAATGGGAGGATAAAACAGACTGGCTTCAGATTCACCTGGTGAAACTTCCAATTTTTTTCTCAACAATTTCTCTTTGACGCAAACTACAGCCACTGATTTAATGTTACTGTTCCTTTTTTTAACTTATTTTTTAGCAGGTTTGCTAAACGTTACATTGAATGATTTTCCCAAAAAGTCTATCTGAAATAGATTTTTGAAGTATAAACGACTTGAAATGTCGTTAAATAATAAACAAAGCTTTTTTACTAAGACAAAGTTTGGGAACAGAGTTTTAGAAACAAGAACCCTGAAGCTCTGCAACACCCTGACTAGCTTAAAACTAAAACTAATACTTTTATCTTACTTCGCTCTATAATTTACATACTTCTAGTTTTTATTCTTTTATTTTTTATTTTTGAAAAAAATTTAATTTGTTTTTTAATTTATATTCATATTTTGATGTGTTTTTACTTTTTTATTTATTTGGGAAGTACTTTGTAACGTTGTTTTGAGAAGTGCTATTTAAATAAATCAAGTTATGACAACAGGACACTTAAGTCATGTTGAATAGTAGAAGAAAGTCGAAAAATCACAGTACAAAGTACTCCATCACAAGTATAGGCCCTGATTTCATAATTTAAATAAGCAGCACAGTAGTTTATCAGGAGTATTCATTAAGTGGCAGAGTGGCACCACGTAACATTACTGGATCATAATTATTGATAATTTATAGATTAAATTACTTTATATAGGGTCTGGTAGTTTATTTATATTTTCCAAGCTCTATAGAACTTAATCAAATAGACACATTTAGTTTAGGTCATTCATTTCTCAGGTGCTATTGTTTCAACTGTCAGACTTAATAGTTGATAGAAAAATACATGAGAAAAGCTACTTTTGTATAAACAGATTTTTTAAAGGAAGATTTTGTTTGATCTGTTTGGTTGAAAAAAAAAGCAGCAGCTGAAACACTCACATTTCACCACCAACTCCTTCTGCTCACTGTCCTTATAGCCCTGAGTGTTCTGGGCACGGCAGACGTACCAGCCAGCGTCGGCTGAAGTCACAGTAAACGTGTGGTAGAGAGAGTTGATGGATCGTGAATTAAGATTATTTTCAGGGATTATTTCAGCCTGATTATTTGTATTGATCCTCATCAAGGTGAGAGTTGACTGTGGGAAACTTTCAACAGTGCAGCTGACGGTGATGGTCTGACCTTCTGTGACCTCAGAACTCATAGACAGTTTAGGTTCAGGGGGCGGGTCTGTAGAGAGGAAGCAGAATCTTCTTTAAAGAAGGCACATTATGATTTTATTGTTGTTCTTCCCTCTAGTCTGTGTTATATAGGTTTCTTTTAAATGTAAAAGTTCTGCAGAGCAAAAGATCCAACAATCTGTGGTAAAGGGAGCTCTTCTCCTGAAGCTCCTAAACTCCTCTTCATCAGTCCAGCCCATACGATTTAATGTACTAAGAAAAAGTTGGGGTGACAAAGCCTTTGAAACAAGAGCCCTGAGCTCTGCTATGACATTAAAGATAGAGAGAGTGGCAGTTCCTCTTTCTTCTTTTAATAGAGCAAGTCATTGATTGTGGTTTTCCGCAGAGTTGTTCCTGTTCCATTTCTGCTGCTTTGGTCAGAAACTTTAGTCTACGTGATCCGCGATGGAAGGAAACCTTCAACAGTGCACTTCAGAGTCAGAGTCTTGTCCTCACTAACACATTTTGGGTTAATCTGACTTCCTTCACATCTACGATAGATAATCACACGTTGCTCATATAATGTGGTTAAGAACAAAGTTTCTTGTTGTTGTCGTATATTCGTTAGAGTAAAACATGTGGATATATACTTCCAAAAAACAAAGACATTCTCAGAGAGTCCACCGGATGTGTGTCTGGTTTACTTTACCCTTTGGGGGATGACCTTTGACCTAGGGAACCATCACTTACCAATTAACAGATGGGCTCAGAAGGAATGTTCTTGACCAGTGTGCCTTCATGTTCGGACACAAAGATGTGCCCTTGTTCAGTCGGAAGTCCCATGTGGGATGCGTTGTGCCTGGGGTCATGGGTGGAGCCAAACTCCCTATATGTGTGTGCTTACATCCCCTGCAAGGCAGATTTCACCATTTGGCTGTGTGATGTCTCCGAGTCTCTAGAGCTCGTCCTGACCTGTGATTTCTTGTAATAAACTCGCAAACCGCGGCTAAAAAATGCAAGGGGCTGCCACGCACCCGCAACACGCTGTTCAACAACTGCACCGACAGCCACATCCGAAGCATCGGTCGTGAGGGCGATGGGCGCCCGAGACGCGGGGTGCGCCAGAAGCGCCGCGTTAGCCAGGGCAGCCTTAGCCCCCTCAAAAGCCTGGATCCTCACAGGGGTCCAGTCAACCTGGTCCTTGGCTTTCTTAAGCTTCAAAGCACCATACAATGGTTGCAGGAGTTGGGCCGCACGAGGCAAGAAACGATTGTAAAAGTTTACCATGCCCAAAAACTCCTGTAGCGACCTGACCGAGACCGGACGGGGAAAATCCGCAACTGCATACACCTTCGAGGGCAAAGGAACCGCACCCTGTGACGAAATGCGATGGCCCAAAAAGTCTATGACAGACAGCCCAAACTGGCACTTGGCTGTGTTGACAATGAGACCATGTCCATCAAGGCGCTGGAAAACCTGCCTAAGGTGCGACAAATGCTCATCAACCGACGGGCTGGCCACCAAGATGTCGTCCAAATAGACGAAAACAAACGCGAGGTCACGTAACACCGAGTCCATCAAGCGCTGAAACGTCTGCGCTGCGCCTTTAAGGCCGAACGGCATTCGCAGGAACTCGAAAAGCCCAAACGGTGTAATGACTGCAGTCTTGGGCACATCCTCTGCCCGCACAGGCACCTGATGATAACCTCGCACCAAATCGATTTTAGAAAAAATTGTCATGCCCGCCAAACGAATCGAAAAATCCTGAACATGTGGAATGGGATAACGGTCATGGGCCGTGATGTTATTTAAACGGCGGAAGTCACCGCACGGCCGCCAAGACCCGTCCGCCTTGGGCACCATGTGGAGCGGCGAAGCCCACGGGCTGTTGGACCGCCTAACGATCCCCAAACGCTCCATGGTAGCAAACTCCTCCTTCGCGGTGGCTAACTTCACGGTGTCGAGTCGACGCGAACGTGCAAAAACGGGCGTACCCGCAGTGGGAATGAAATGTTCCACGCCGTGTTTAGTAACCGCGGCAGAAAATGCGGGCGTTGTCAGCGAAGGAAATTCCGCCAGTAAGCGCTGGAAGACATCCTTTGACGCCGCGAAATTAGCGTGTGTTAACGGCCCGGGTCCCCCTGTCTGACACGGAAAAGACGAAAAAGACACAGCATCAATGAGCCTGCGATTAGCTACATCCACTAACAACCCATTAGTGCACAGAAAATCTGCTCCGATAATAGGAACCGTAATGGAAGCTACAACAAAGTCACACAGAAATTTGCGTCCATTGAAACACACAGTCACAGACTTTGTACCAAACGTCTCTATAGCCGAACCGTTAGCCGCTGTCAGACGCGGACCACTGCCACAGGCCGAGAGGTCCGTAGCTGCAGGAGGGAGAAAGCTCTTCTGCGAGCCGGAGTCCACCAGGAACTGATTACCTGATATGGAGTCATGAACGAACAGCAGCTCCTCTTGCTCGCCAGCGCCCACGGCTGCTACCGAGCGCCGGCTCTTCCGTTTCCCGGTGCCTCGAACGCGCACGGAGGAACGCAGCGGCGCGCCTTGCTGCCGAAGCGCTGATGGAAGAAACACAGCTGGCCGCGCTGTCTGCGGGTGGAAACTGCAGCCGTCAATGCCGGAACGTCGTCCTCCAACGTCGGCTGCAACGACTCCACGGCCACACTCTGCACGGAGACGTTCCTCGAAGTCAGCAGGATCCGGTCCGCCTGCTCAGCCAATCCACGGAAGTCGCCGGCCGCCAAACAAGAAGAGTTGGCGAGGGCTGCTCGCACCTGCAGCGGGAGCTGACGCAGAAAGATGTGCGGGAAAAGGAAACCATCATCCTCGGAGCCCAGCAACGACAGCATCTCGTCCATCAGGTCCACTGCCGAACCATCGCCCAAACCGGGAAGCGACAGTAGCTTGTCCGCTCTCTCCGCGGCTGACAAGCTGTAGCGCCGGAGGAGAAGCTGCTTGAGGGCGGCGTACTTGCCGCGCAGCGGCGGGGCTCGCAGGAGCTGCATCACGCGCCGGGTGGATTGCTGGTCCAAAGCCGCGACCACCAAAAAATACCTGGAGTCGTCTGCCGTTACTCCTCGCAGATGGAAAAGAGCCTCGACGTGCAGAAACCACGGCGCGGGGTCGTTCTGCCAAAACTCCGGCAGTTTAACGTGCCCCGCGGAGCTGGCCGGTCGCGGAAGCTGCGGCGCCATGGTCGTTGTGGAGACACGGTCCACGGGCGCCGGGGAAGAAAATACGTCTTCCCCCGATGAGGAAGGGACACTATCCTCCTCTACCTCGAACATGTCCAAAAAACAGGGTCACCAATGTGGCAAGACAAGGAAAGGCAGAGACGCAGGTACTGTTTACTGTGGTTTATTCAGAAGAACACATGTTCCCCATACGGGAAGTATATATAGCTAAAACCTCTAACATTACCCATCAACCCACTGGGTGAGAGGACACACCCCTGAGTGCACGCCACAACACGATTTAACACATGAACTCTTCAGACTCTCAGTGATGACTTATTGTGAATATAAACTTCCTCAGGCCCGAGGTAGCTGTAAAAAGCAGGACGAGAACATCTCGGGTCAAATTCTGACGTCAGAGTATGAACTCTCATCTTGGTGTGAGCTGCTGGAGTCTCTGTTGGTCGTCTGAGGTCGGGGCGTCGCTGTGAATCTCACCTGTGGAAAGTTCAGCTCTACTTCACCTTCACTGGTGTGGTCGTCAAGTAGATTTGGAGATGTTGGTGCACGTGCAGCTGCATCACTAATGTTTTCATAGTCCTGCAGGCTCTCTGGTTCATTCTAGGATGAGAGCGGAGGTAGTTTATAGATTATTTGAGTGACACTCTCTGGATGTAAGTCACAATAAAGTTCATACAAGACTCACATCTGATTCTCTAAGGACTTGAAGACATTTTTCTTGATTTAATTGTTTTGTTTGTTGCACGGAATAAATGGGTGAAGGGGAGGTTTCATCTCCTGACGATTTTTGTTTCCTCTAACCACATGATTATCAAGCAGCAGCTGAATCTCTTCATTCAGGCTCTAAAATGGATGCTGTACAGGTTGTCTTTTAATTACTGGCCCCAGTATACTGAGATATAAGTGTACTGACAGACAGCTACTGACAGGGCAAACAGTGAAGGCAGGATATGGAAGAACAAGGAGGGAAAAGCAACAGCTTGAACAGTAAAAGACACATCTGCCTGTAGAGCCAGATTAATACTGATGATAGAAGATGGAAGGCAGTAGCTCTACATGGTCAATTTGAGTGGTTGGAGATATCATGATAGATTATTTATCATTTTAAAATCTAATGTGCACATGTTGTTTTGTTTTAGATCCTTGGATCTTGTGTTCTTAACATAAAATTAACAAAACATTCTGGGACTTTGGAGGCTTTGTAATATCACCATTAAAACATATTTGATTACATATTATTGAAATTATGACATCATTTAGAGTATTTAGAAGAATTAGTAGTTTTACAGCTGTAACAGGTCAGAAGTGATGAAGCAGAGTCTTAAATATCCTGAATCTTATAACTGTACTCTCCATCATCACTGTTTGCTATGATTTCCAATATACAAATAGTCAATTAGAAATAGATTTTTAAGTTTAAACAAATGTGTCATTACCGAAAAACCAGAAGGGGATTCATTGTTTGTTGTTCTTTGTTGAACAGATTTCCTCCAGTATCTGAAAACATAGAGGGACATGATGTGGTATAACAAGCCAGACCATCTCTGACATGTATTTATTGAATTTGATCAAATGCACTTCTTATTCATTCACCTTAAATTTACCACAATTACACTGATAATCATCAGGAGAAGTAGAGCAACAATGAGGAACCTCAGGTTCTCCAGATAGTCTCCTGTGGTTAGAAGAGAGAGAGCATCATATAGACACTGAGCTGTGAACATGGAGAATTAGTTTCAACTTTATTCCATGTGTAGATATTTGTTTAAAACTGAACTAGAAATACAGTTCTGTAGTTGTTTACCTCCATCAACCAAGATTCACCGGGCCACTGTGACCTTTGACCACTGATATCTGATCACTTCACAGTTTTGAGTTCTCATTGAAAGTTGAGGAATTTCTCTAAAGGCGGTTTTGTAAAATGACTTTCAAGAGGACAAAATACGTGTTTTGTGAGGCCGCTTTTGACCTTGACCTTTGACCTTTGACTGCCAAATCAAATCACTAACTCCTTGAGTCTAATTGTGTGTTTGTTCCCTCAAGGCGTTACGTGGGTAATGCTTTTACAAGGCAAAAGTATGCTTTGTGAATTCACAGTTTTGTGAGGACACAATCTTAACCTTTAACCTCCACATTCTTATAATTTCATTCCTGAATCACACTGAAGATTTACATTTTAAGTTGAAAGAAATTCCATCAAGACCTTCTGGAGATGACGTTCACAAACATAGGACGTACGGACAGACAACCAGAAAACATGATCTGATATAAACCTCCCACATGTCTCCTGAACAATAAAACACACAGTTATAAGACCTTGAAATTCACTCACGTTCAAACAGATGGACGGGATCAGACAAACTGTGATCTACTTCATTTTGTGCGATGCAGTAGTAGACTCCTGACTGGTTTGAGTACACTGTGTGGTTTTGATGCTTGGACACAATTTCCATCCTCTCCTCTCCCTGACTCTTCCTGTACCATGAGTAGTGTTGGACTGGGGGAAAGCTGTGACTGAAGCAGCTCAGCATCACGGAGCTCCTCCCGTCAAGCTCCTGCTTCTCTGCCGACTCAGTGATGTGTGTGTGTTTTGGAGAAACTAGCCGGGAAATTCAGGAGAAAAGACAACGTCATTTTCTGAACATCATCAAATATCAAACATGAATAACACAACAAATCTTTAAAGCCAGACTGAGAAGAATGTGAAACTTTAAATGGGAGGATAAAACAGACTGGCTTCAGATTCACCTGGTGAAACTTCCAATTTTTTTCTCAACAATTTCTCTTTGACGCAAACTACAGCCACTGATTTAATGTTACTGTTCCTTTTTTTAACTTATTTTTTAGCAGGTTTGCTAAACGTTACATTGAATGATTTTCCCAAAAAGTCTATCTGAAATAGATTTTTGAAGTATAAACGACTTGAAATGTCGTTAAATAATAAACAAAGCTTTTTTACTAAGACAAAGTTTGGGAACAGAGTTTTAGAAACAAGAACCCTGAAGCTCTGCAACACCCTGACTAGCTTAAAACTAAAACTAATACTTTTATCTTACTTCGCTCTATAATTTACATACTTCTAGTTTTTATTCTTTTATTTTTTATTTTTGAAAAAAATTTAATTTGTTTTTTAATTTATATTCATATTTTGATGTGTTTTTACTTTTTTATTTATTTGGGAAGTACTTTGTAACGTTGTTTTGAGAAGTGCTATTTAAATAAATCAAGTTATGACAACAGGACACTTAAGTCATGTTGAATAGTAGAAGAAAGTCGAAAAATCACAGTACAAAGTACTCCATTACAAGTATAGGCCCTGATTTCATAATTTAAATAAGCAGCACAGTAGTTTATCAGGAGTATTCATTAAGTGGCAGAGTGGCACCACGTAACATTACTGGATCATAATTATTGATAATTTATAGATTAAATTACTTTATATAGGGTCTGGTAGTTTATTTATATTTTCCAAGCTCTATAGAACTTAATCAAATAGACACATTTAGTTTAGGTCATTCATTTCTCAGGTGCTATTGTTTCAACTGTCAGACTTAATAGTTGATAGAAAAATACATGAGAAAAGCTACTTTTGTATAAACAGATTTTTTAAAGGAAGATTTTGTTTGATCTGTTTGGTTGAAAAAAAAAGCAGCAGCTGAAACACTCACATTTCACCACCAACTCCTTCTGCTCACTGTCCTTATAGCCCTGAGTGTTCTGGGCACGGCAGACGTACCAGCCAGCGTCGGCTGAAGTCACAGTAAACGTGTGGTAGAGAGAGTTGATGGATCGTGAATTAAGATTATTTTCAGGGATTATTTCAGCCTGATTATTTGTATTGATCCTCATCAAGGTGAGAGTTGACTGTGGGAAACTTTCAACAGTGCAGCTGACGGTGATGGTCTGACCTTCTGTGACCTCAGAACTCATAGACAGTTTAGGTTCAGGGGGCGGGTCTGTAGAGAGGAAGCAGAATCTTCTTTAAAGAAGGCACATTATGATTTTATTGTTGTTCTTCCCTCTAGTCTGTGTTATATAGGTTTCTTTTAAATGTAAAAGTTCTGCAGAGCAAAAGATCCAACAATCTGTGGTAAAGGGAGCTCTTCTCCTGAAGCTCCTAAACTCCTCTTCATCAGTCCAGCCCATACGATTTAATGTACTAAGAAAAAGTTGGGGTGACAAAGCCTTTGAAACAAGAGCCCTGAGCTCTGCTATGACATTAAAGATAGAGAGAGTGGCAGTTCCTCTTTCTTCTTTTAATAGAGCAAGTCATTGATTGTGGTTTTCCGCAGAGTTGTTCCTGTTCCATTTCTGCTGCTTTGGTCAGAAACTTTAGTCTACGTGATCCGCGATGGAAGGAAACCTTCAACAGTGCACTTCAGAGTCAGAGTCTTGTCCTCACTAACACATTTTGGGTTAATCTGACTTCCTTCACATCTACGATAGATAATCACACGTTGCTCATATAATGTGGTTAAGAACAAAGTTTCTTGTTGTTGTCGTATATTCGTTAGAGTAAAACATGTGGATATATACTTCCAAAAAACAAAGACATTCTCAGAGAGTCCACCGGATGTGTGTCTGGTTTACTTTACCCTTTGGGGGATGACCTTTGACCTAGGGAACCATCACTTACCAATTAACAGATGGGCTCAGAAGGAATGTTCTTGACCAGTGTGCCTTCATGTTCGGACACAAAGATGTGCCCTTGTTCAGTCGGAAGTCCCATGTGGGATGCGTTGTGCCTGGGGTCATGGGTGGAGCCAAACTCCCTATATGTGTGTGCTTACATCCCCTGCAAGGCAGATTTCACCATTTGGCTGTGTGATGTCTCCGAGTCTCTAGAGCTCGTCCTGACCTGTGATTTCTTGTAATAAACTTTGTTACACTGAAACTACTTGGTCCTCGGCGTCCTTCCTTCATCATCAACAACTTCAACAACACCCGGCTGCTTGTGTTTACTACATTGTAAAATTCAGCCCCTCAGAAATGAAGTAGTTCTACTCACAGCTCACACTCAGAGTCGCCGTCTCCTCTGTGCTCACGTGTCCTTGGAAGAGGACCGTGCAGGTGATGCTGGTTCCGTGATGTTCAGCTGAAGGGGAGAAGGACAGAGTCGAGCTGCGTCTCTTAGCGAACTCAGCCACGTTCTCAGTTTTGAAGGCCGTGATGTTTCCTCTGAGGTCAGCGTCGCTCTCTCCTCTTCCTCGCCACCTCCAGGTGAATGTAGGTTCAGATCCAGAGCAGAGACCAGGAGCAGTGCAGGTCAGTGTGGTCGGCCGTCCTTCCGTCAGAGGTGGAATCATCACTGTGGGCCTCTGACTCAGACCTGATGGGAGACCAGTTCATGAATGGAGTCAGATGAGAACGTCATCATTCACTTCATTCACTTTTTAAAAAATGGGGCAACGATAGGAATCTGCATCAGCTAAACAACGGCCAAAATTACTTTATGTCCCACCCATAGACTGTGAATAAAGATGGACGACATGACAGCTCCACTAAAGTGAAGCCAAATTCCCTTGATCACCCTCTGGTGGTTGCCACCTCCATGTTAGTAAATGGGACATGGATCAAAAACTCAAACTTCACCTCAAATGAACTTTTCACAAGAACTGTTTCCGTCACTTCCAGGAGATCATATCACACTGATGTTTGTTAAATTGCAAATTCTTCAGAAAGTTTGTTTCTAATACGTTTTTTGGTGTTAGCCTCTGTAACGGGATGAAACATCTTAATTGGTCTTACAATCGGTTGAGGCCATATACTGACTGGACTTTGACACCACTCTACATCACAAAATCTCTACTGTGCAAACTTTGACACCAAAAGTGTAACGTGGCATCACACGTATTTTGTACAACGGAAGGAAAATGGGGAAGTGTTGTTCATGTTTATTTGCAGCCTATGGCCCCAAAACACCAAACATGTCATACAGCAGAATGGTTCATACCTTGAACAGAGACAGTTGCTCTTTGGGGGAAATTATATGAACCTGAACTCGGTGAAGCTTCAACTCTGAGTTGATATGTTCCAGAGTCCGACTCCTTCAGGTCATTGACGATGATGCTGCAGTTTTTCTTGCTCACATCAGACTCCAGCAGTGACACTCGTCCTTTAAACTCCGACTGAACCTGATCGCTGAAGGTGTTACTGTTGAAAATCCTGTCTCCATAACCACATCTCTGTTTGGTCGATTCACATTTCAACCAAACTATATGTAAGACTTTGATATCCTCAGGAACAGTGAAGGAGCATGGTATCACGACACAGAGTCCGGCCTCCGCTGTTATTTCTCCTTCAACTAGAGTGATACAGTAATCTGTCAACGGACAACTTGTTCTCCCCCACACTGAAGAACCTGTTAATGCAAACATTAAGAGAAAAACAGGGAGAGAGATTATTTAAACTTTTAAAATATACCAAAAAAGAAGAAAGGCTACTTAAAAAACAATAGAACATGTGAATCTGTCAGTTTTACACAGTTTTTTATATATATATATATATATATATATATATATATATATATATGAAATGAGGTCAGCAAACACGACACAGAGGAATTCCAATAATCAACGTATAATACTTTGGAAAACAAATGTATAGTTGAAATCCTAATCCCAAATTAAAACCTTGTCAGTAGCAAATCTTTTTAATAGCAAACTATTTCCACCTATTTTCTTCATAACCATAAAGTTGGCATATAAGTAAAACTAGGGCTACGTTGTAGCACTAACGGGCCCGAGCACAGGCAATTTCAAGTCTGTTGCGGTCGGGGAAGAGAGAGCGATCGATGACCAAGCGCACGTCTCTGCCTTGCGTGCGTTTTAAGCTCTGCAGCAAGAATAAACGCTTCACTTCCTGTAGCCAGCAGGTGGCGCTATGATTTTAAGTCATGGTGTCTTTGTAGATGTCATCAGGTCGCGACTCTTGTCTTACATGTCTAGTTTGGAGTCGATGGGACCAAATATGTCTAAGATATAGAAGCTTGTGTTTTCATGGCGCTCATCACACTTTGCCGCCACGCCACGGTCAGACGGTGTGTCAGAAAGTTGTTTCTTTGATAAATTTTTATCTCCATATTGTTGTGATGACACTCATCTACATTTTTTGTTGATCTGATGAAAGCTCTCCGAGAAGTACATAAAAATAGAACATGTACCAAAAACAAGACATTTCCTGCTGCCACCAGGGGGCGCTGTCATTTTAAGTCAAGATTTTTGTGTTGTTGTCTTCAGGTCGCGACTCTTGTCTTACATGTGTAGTTTGGAGTCCATGGGACCAAATATATCTGAGATATAGAAGCTCGTGTTTTGATGGCGTTTCGTGACACTTTGATGCCATGCCACAGTCAGACGGTGTGGCGAAAAGTTGTTTCTTTGATAACTTTAGATCTCCATTTTGTTGTGAGGACACTCGTCTAAATTGTAAGTTGATCTGATGAAAGCTCTGCTACAAGTGTATCATAGAAAAAAACATGGAATATTCCCAAAATGGCCACTAAATCCTAAATTGCTGGCTTCCTGTTGCGTTTTTCATAATGCTCCGAGTGGCTTTTTTGTGCGTCTGGTCATGATACACAACTTTCTTCAAAATCATGAGGATCAGTGAATGCTAAATGAGGTGCTTCTCAGTAAATGAGGGGAAGCTCCGTTGGTGGCGCTGTTGAGCCATTTTGCCACGCCCATTTCCAAATACCCCAGAATACGTACATTTTCACGACTTTCTAACCAACTGCAAACTTTTACAACTTTTTGAGCATGTTAAAGGCCTCAAAAAGCCAATTCATTGCGCTCCGCGAAATAATAATAACTAGGGCTACGTTGTAGCACTAACGGGCCCGAGCACAGGCAATTTCAAGTCTGTTGCGGTCGGGGAAGAGAGAACGATCGATGACCAAGCACATGTCTCTGCCTTGCGCGCGTTTTAAGCTCTGCAGCAACAATAAACGCTTCACTTCCTGTAGCCAGCAGGTGGCGCTAGGATTTTAAGTCATGGTGTCCTTGTAGATGTCATCAGATCGCAACTCTTGTCTTACATGTCTAGTTTGGAGTTGATTGGACCAAATATGTCCAAGATACAGACGCTCGTGTTTTGATGGCGTGTGATCAGACTTTGACTCCACGCCATGGTCAGAGTATGGTGTTTTCCTATTTTGTAGCAGGTAAAAATACCAGTTAAATGTCAACAGTTGTCTTTATTGTCGGTCTGTTATTTAATAAATGCAACAAACTATAGTTTTTATATATATTGTATAACTATATATATATATATATATATGTATATATATAACTTTATAACCTGTGTTATCAAATATGTTGTGCGGCTCCAGACAGATTTAAATTGGGGGAAGAGGGGACGAAATGGCTTTTTCAATAGTTACATTTTGTGTCTTGATCAAACCATGGTGTTTCACTGACCTCTGGTGCCTTAATATTGGCACTACAGGTGTAATTCAATATTGAGTCACTAGAGAGCAGTGTTGGACCATTAACTACAGACATGGTGTTTTCATTTTGTTTATCAAATTTATAAGCCTCACCACGGTCACACAGATTGATGAAAAGTTTAAATTTTGATAACTTTAGATCTTCATCTTGTTTTGTACACATGCATCAAATTTTTACGTTGATTTGATGAAGGCCCTACGAGAAGTGAGTCAAACTGTAAGACATAGAAAAACAAGACATTTGCTGTTGCCACCAGGGCACGCTGTGATTTTAAGTCACGATTTCTGTACCGATGTCTTCAGGTCGCGACTCTTGTCTTATGTGTATAGTTTGGACTCGATTGGACAAAATATGTCCAAGATAGAGGAGCCTGTGTTTTGATGGCGTTTAATCAAACTTTGAGGCCACACCACGGTCAGACGGTTTTGCTAAAACTTAATCCTTCAATAACTTTAGATCTCCATTTTGTTGTGATGACGATCGTCTAAATTGTAAGTTGATTTGATGAAAGCTGTAGGAGGAGTACTTAAAAGAAAAAATATCGAATATGACCAAAATGGCCACTAAAGTCAAACTGGCGGGCTTCCTGTTGCGTTATTCATAATGCACTGATGGACTTTTTTGTGCATCTAGTCATGATACACAATAGTCTTTGTTTTTTTTGATGATCGGTGAATGCTAAATGAGGGGCTTTTCCGTAGGTGGCGCTATTGAGCGGTTTTGACACACCCGTTCCCAAATACTTCAGAATACGTAAACTTGCGCATATTTCTAATTTACTGTACACTTTAGAAACTTTTTGAGCACGTTAAAGCCCTCAAAAAGCCAATTCACTGAGCGAAGAAAAATAATAATAATAATAATCTTTTCAATTTCAATAGGTCCTCTCACCGATTTCGGTGCTCGGGCCCTAATAAGAATAATAATAATCATTTCAATTTCAATAGGTCCTCTCACCGAAATCGGTGCTCGGGCCCTAATAATCATTTCAATTTCAATAGGTCCTCTCACCGATTTCGGTGCTCGGGCCCTAATAAGAATAATAATAATCATTTCAATTTCAATAGGTCCTCTCACCGAAATCGGTGCTCGGGCCCTAATAAGAATAATAATAATCATTTCAATTTCAATAGGTCCTCTCACCGATTTCGGTGCTCGGGCCCTAACTAGGGCTACGTTGTAGCACTAACGGGCCCGAGCACAGGCAATTTCTATTCTGTTGCGGTCGGTGAATAGAGAACGTTCAATGACCAAGCGCTCGTCTCTGCGTTGCATGCGTTTGTGCACTGCGGCAAGGATTATTGCTTCACTTCCTGTAGCCAGCAGGAGGCTCTATGAACTAGAGGTAAGTAACCTTGAAACCATACAACCAAACCTATTGCTTTAACTATCACCATATACTTACATGCCTCAAGGCTTTTTTAATATAAAATTGTTATAAAAGTTAGTTTATTTAACACGTCTAATGAACACATTGAAGCAAGTTAACTGCAGAGTCGTATGTTTGGCTGTGACTTTGTTTTATTTTAATAAGTTAATATCAATATGCTACATGTGTAAGTTGCATGTGATAATAACTATGTTTCACCATTATTCTGATACAGGCTGATATATTCACCATTACTATTTTCACATCGTTATTTAGTCTGTCAAGGAGTTGTAGAGTCAAGTAGACAGTATAGATAAGATTATAATGTCCACACATCAGTGTTGTAAACACTTCTCCAGTTAATTATATAATTATGTTTTCACACTGAGGGAAGTGGAGAGACTTGATGTGGACTGTTATCAACAGCTCTGTGGGAGATCATCACCTTGAATATTACAGATGAGGTAGAAAGACATTTTATCTATGTGTACAATGTTGTATTTCTTTCTCACGTTTTATCAAAAGCGATTTAAAGTATGTGCATTTAACCATTAGTATACAAACCCAGACCCCAGTACATCGGTTCTATCTGAAATATGTGGTGCTTCATACACAACACAAAACATTCATAACAGTGCGCTTCTGCTCCTCATTAATGCAGCTCCTGATGTCCTCAGCAGCAACATGGTGGAGATTTGCAGCTTCATGCTGGTCAACTGGAAGACAACTGATTAAGATTAAAAGATTAAGATTAAGATCCATTTATTCGTCCCAAACACATGCACAGACATGCAAAGGCACACTCATGCAGGTAGGGAAATTTAATCTCTGCTTTTTACCCATCTGGTGCAGGACACACAGAGCAGTGAGCGACCATGTACGGCGCTCACGGAGCAGATGTTGGGGGAGTGAGGTGCCTTGCTCAGGGGCACTAGAGAGGGTAGGGAGACTCTTGGATTTTTGGACAGATCAATCCAGGTTTGTCTTTTGTTGTCTCTCCGTGGAGTCGAACCGGAGACGAACCAGAGACCTTCTCTGCCCATAGTCCAAGTTTCTGCCCTCTACACATCACTCCATACGTTGCTCCCTTAACTACAGATGGCCTGCGAATGTCATGGAGTTTTACAGTGAATTAGACAGTTTAGATATGATTTTAATCTCCACACATCAGTGTTGTAAACAGTTCTCAAATTAATTATATAATTATGTTTTCACACTGAGGGAAGTGGAGAGACTTGATGTGGACTGTTATCAATAGCTCTGTGGGAGATTATCACCTTGAATATTACAGATGAGGTAGAAAGACATTTTATCTATTTTTACAATGTTGTATTTCTTTCAGTACTTTTATCAAAAGCAACTTAAAATATGTGCATTTAACCATTAGGATACAAACCCAGACCACAGTACAACGGTTCTATCTGAAATCTGTTGTGCTTCATACACAACTCAAAACATTCTTTAACAGTGCGTTTCTTCTCTTCATAGATGAGGAACTGCAGCACCTGACGTCGTCAGCAGCAACATGGTGGTCAACACGTGGACGACTGAATCATCATCAGAAGCTACACAACACTTCTAAATTCCTCCCTTAAATAAAGATGGCCTGCAACTGTTTGGTGGTGGCAGTCATTGCTAAGTGGCATGGATAAGAATTCATTTCTATCTTCATTATGGTTGTTTAATATAATAAAAACTTATAACAACAATGTGTATCTTTTGCTTTCTGATTTGATACACTTTAGATAAGAACCCAGTGTTTAATATTTCTGCTTTGCCATAAGAGACAAAACATGGTCAATTGGTCATCACAGCTGTGTCCTTCAGGCTCGTCCGTCCCTAATAAAATGAGAGGAAACATAAAAATAATCAGATCATAATCATTTCATCTTAGGAAATAGGTAGTGTACATCATTTTCAAATTCTCTATGAACACTGTCTGTTCTAGTAAAGTTACAAGGCTATAATGTATTTATATTTAACAAAATAATTCAGGGAAGTCTGCCTGAGATTAACGATGTAAACACTAGTAGACACGGTTATTTTTCACTGTAACACGTGACAGGACATCAACAATGTGACTCTGAATAAAGAGCCTTAGGATACGTAGTGCTCCTTTGCACAGCTGCTCTTACAATGTGTAGCAAGTGCTAAATCTCCATTAGTATAATAGTAATGAAAATCACCCTTCACATAATTGAACATATATTTTCCATGTGAACCGCTTTAACACAGTTCAATTCCGGAGCAAAATGTAACTTATACAGTATTTATTAGAGTTACATATGAACAAAGTGTGTATTCTTATTTTCGGTGGATATTCAACTATGTATTTGAATATGCTTTTGGATTAAAACGTGCACTACCATGACAATGAATGTTTAGTATGGAGCTATTTCACATTAAAAGTATTGCATTATAATTTAACACATTATGTATTATGTGCAATACTTTGTAAGTAATGAAAACAGGTCTGTACCTGGAGTCAGTGTTCAGTCTGGTTGGATTCAAGTTGTGTCTCACGCTGGACATCCTAGAGGAACATTGAACACAAATACACAGATATGTTAAGTCATACATGTGCCATGTTATCTGCTTAACAGACTTTTACATGGTAATAATAAAATATTAATTCAAAGTTAATGAGATCATAATCATTTCAGCTTAGGAAATAGGTAGTGCATATTAGCCTACAATTCTGTATGACACTGTCTGTTCTAGTAAAGTTACAAGGCTATGATTTACTCATATTTAACAAAAGAATTCAGTGAAGTCTGTCTGAGATTAACGATTTAAATACTGAAGGTGGGAGACACGGTTACTTTTCACTGTAACACGTTACAACACTACTCTGAAGAAAGAGCTTTAGAACACGTAATGCTCCTTTGAACAGCTGCTCTTGCAATGCAGATGTGACTTTAAACACTCAGGTTTCTCAGGTTTCAGTTAGCATCGCTAGCCCGCTAGCGAAACTAACTTACAAGCCGACACACAGTCTCCTGTCTCAGAGTCATCCGCATAAAGTAACGCTTATATCTGCTGGGTGGACCCGCTCATGTCCTTTCATGTCGGTAATAACCCCAATCGAATCGAAGAACAGTTACTGCACACATTCGAAGATATTGTTAGCTTGCTTGTTAGCGAGCTAGTTAGCCTCCGGCGCTAGCGAAAATGAAGCCGACACACAGTCTCCTGTCTCAGAGTCATCCTTATAAACGAACGCTTATCTCTGCTTGGTGGACCTGGGTTCATGGCGGTTGTTTCGGTAACAGCTGGCATTCGCATCGAACCCGTTGATATACACTGAGCTGGTATGTAGCTCCCGGATTAGCGTCCCGTAGCTATCACGGCTGATTCAAAGGCACCCTGCGAATCACATCGAAATAAAATACTTAACGTGACTTACCACAGAAACGGAGGCGCAGACATCGTTACCGTGACCGTCAGGAGAAGGAGCAGAACATCAAAGTGTCTAATTTACCGGGTATGTGGGTGTAAGCCATTTCATGAGGCGTTCACTTGTAACTGGTTGAAGCCGAACTCACAACACACAACACAGCTTACACTGTGACGTCACGTGAATTTCAAACATCTATATCGCTTAAACGAGGGAGTTAAAATAAAATACACCCCCCTCAGAGTTGTCATGAAGGAAGAACTTAGCGATTGAGACTAAAACCAAAGTTTGAGCAATGCTGTAAAAGGTTTAATTCTCCTCTAAAGTTGGCCACCCTGTAAACACAGTCTGTTAATGCATAGATAACACAAAGCATGGTCTGACACTGCCATCTAGTGACTAAATATTGCAGCACATCTGCCAGATATAGATGTTTTCATTCCTCAAACTGGAAGCCACACCACGGTCACACAGTATTATGAAAAGTTGCAATTTCGTTAACTTTAGATCTTCATCTTGTTTTGAACACATGCATCAAATTTTTACGTTGATTTAATGAAGGCCCTACGAGTAGTGAATCAAACTGTAACACATAGAAAAACAAGACATTTGCTGTTGCCACCAGGGGACGCTGTGATTTTAAGTCACGATTTCTGTACCGATGTCTTCAGGTCGCGACTCTTGTCTTATGTGTATAGTTTGGACTCGATTGGACAAAATATGTCCAAGATACAGGAGCCCGTGTTTTGATGGCGTTTAATCAAACTTTGAGGCCACACCACGGTCAGACGGTTTTGCTAAAACTTAATCCTTCAATAACTTTAGATCTCCATTTTGTTGTGATGACGATCGTCTAAATTGTAAGTTGATTTGATGAAAGCTGTAAGAGGAGTACTTAAAACAAAAAATATGGAATATGACCAAAATGGCCACTAAAGTCAAACTGGCGGGCTTCCTGTTGCGTTATTCATAATGCACTGATGGACTTTTTTGTGCATCTAGTCATGATACACAATAGTCTTTGTTTTTTTTGATGATCGGTGAATGCTAAATGAGGGGCTTTTCCGTAGGTGGCGCTCTTGAGCCATTTTGCCACGCCCTTTTCAAAATACTCCAGAATACGTAAATTTTCGCCGCCTTCGAATTTACTGCAAACTCCTACAACTTTTTGAGCACATTAAAGCCCTCAAAAAGCCAATTCATTTAAGCTAAGAAAAATAATAATAATAATAATAATAATAATCATTTCAATTTCAATAGGGCCTCCCACCGATTTCGGTGCTCGGGCCCTAATAACTAGGGCTACGTTGTAGCACTAACGGGCCTGAGCACAGGCAATTTCAAGTCTGTTGCGGTCGGGGAAGAGAGAGCGATCGATGACCAAGCGCACGTCTCTGCCTTGCGTGCGTTTTAAGCTCTGCAGCAAGAATAAACGCTTCACTTCCTGTAGCCAGCAGGTGGCGCTAGGATTTTAAGTCATGGTGTCCTTGTAGATGTCATCAGATCGCGACTCTTGTCTTACATGTCTAGTTTGGAGTTGATTGGACCAAATATGTCCAAGATACAGACGCTCGTGTTTTGATGGCATGTGATCAGACTTTGACTCCACGCCATGGTCAGAGTATGGTGTTTTCCTATTTTGTAGCAGGTAAAAATACCAGTTAAATGTCAACAGTTGTCTTTATTGTCGTTCTGTTATTTAATAAATGCAACAAACTATAGTTTTTATATATATTGTATAACTATATATATATATATGTATATATATAACTTTATAACCTGTGTTATCAAATATGTTGTGCGGCTCCAGACAGATTTAAATTGGGGGAAGAGGGGACGAAATGGCTTTTTCAATAGTTACATTTGGTGTCTTGATCAAACCATGGTGTTACACTGACCTCTGGTGCCTTAATATTGGCACTACAGGTGTAATTCAATATTAAGTCACTAGAGAGCAGTGTTGGACCATTAACTACAGACATGGTGTTTTAATTTTGTTTATCAAATTTATAAGCCTCACCACGGTCACACAGATTGATGAAAAGTTTAAATTTTGAAAACTTTAGATCTTCATCTTGTTTTGTACACATGCATCAAATTTTTACGTTGATTTGATGAAGGCCCTACGAGAAGTGAGTCAAACTGTAAGACATAGAAAAACAAGACATTTGCTGTTGCCACCAGGGGACGCTGTGATTTTAAGTCACGATTTCTGTACCGATGTCTTCAGGTCGCGACTCTTGTCTTATGTGTATAGTTTGGACTCGATTGGACAAAATATGTCCAAGATACAGGAGCCTGTGTTTTGATGGCGTTTAATCAAACTTTGAGGCCACACCACGGTCAGACGGTTTTGCTAAAACTTAATCCTTCAATAACTTTAGATCTCCATTTTGTTGTGATGACGATCGTCTAAATTGTAAGTTGATTTGATGAAAGCTGTAGGAGGAGTACTTAAAAGAAAAAATATCGAATATGACCAAAATGGCCACTAAAGTCAAACTGGAGGGCTTCCTGTTGCGTTATTCATAATGCACTGATGGACTTTTTTGTGCATCTAGTCATGATAGACAATAGTCTTTTTTTTTTTTGATGATCGGTGAATGCTAAATGAGGGGCTTTTCCGTAGGTGGCGCTATTGAGCGGTTTTGACACACCCGTTCCCAAATACTCCAGAATACGTAAACTTGCGCACATTTCTAATTTACTGTACACTTTAGAAACTTTTTGAGCACGTTAAAGCCCTCAAAAAGCCAATTCACTGAGCGAAGAAAAATAATAATAATAATAATCTTTTCAATTTCAATAGGTCCTCTCACCGATTTCGGTGCTCGGGCCCTAACTAGGGCTACGTTGTAGCACTAACGGGCCCGAGCACAGGCAATTTCAAGTCTGTTGCGGTCGGGGAAGAGAGAGCGATCGATGACCAAGGGCACGTCTCTGCCTTGCGTGCGTTTTAAGCTCTGCAGCAAGAATAAACGCTTCACTTCCTGTAGCCAGAAGGTGGCGCTATGATTTTAAGTCATGATGTCTTTGTAGATGTCATCAGGTCGCGACTCTTGTCTTACATGTCTAGTTTGGAGTCGACGGGACCAAATATGTCTAAGATATAGAAGCTTGTGTTTTCATGGCGTTCATCACACTTTGCCGCCACGCCACGGTCAGACGGTGTGTCAGAAAGTTGTTTCTTTGATAACTTTTTATCTCCATATTGTTGTGATGACACTCATCTAAATTTTTTGTTGATCTGATGAAAGCTCTCCGAGAAGTACATAAAAATAGAACATGTACCAAAAACAAGACATTTCCTGCTGCCACCAGGGGGCGCTGTCATTTTAAGTCAAGATTTTTGTGTTGTTGTCTTCAGGATGCGACTCTTGTCTTACATGTGTAGTTTGGAGTCCATGGGACCAAATATGTCTGAGATATAGAAGCTCGTGTTTTGATGGCGTGTGATCAGACTTTGACTCCACGCCATGGTAAGAGTTTAGTGTTTTCCTATTTTGTAACAGGTAAAAATAGCAGTTAAATGTCAACAGTTGTCTTTATTGTCGTTCTATTATTTAATAAATGCAACAAACTATAGTTTTTATATATATTGTATGACTATATATATATATATATATATATATAACTTTATAACCTGTGTTATCAAATATGTTGTGCGGCACCAGACAGCTTTAAATTGGGGGAAGAGTGGTCGAGCACAGGCAATTTCAAGTCTGTTGCGGTCGGGGAAGATAGAACGATCGATGACCAAGCGCATGTCTCTGCCTTGCGTGCGTTTTAAGCTCTGCAGCAACAATAAACGCTTCAATTCCTGTAGCCAGCAGGTGGCGCTAGGATTTTAAGTCATGATGTCTTTGTAGATGTCATCAGGTCGCGACCCTTGTCTTACATGTCTAGTTTGGAGTTGATTGGACCAAATATGTCCAAGATACAGACACTCGTGTTTTGATGGCGTGTGATCAGACTTTGACTCCACGCCATGGTCTGAGTTTGGTGTTTTCCTATTTTGTAACAGGTAAAAATAGCAGTTAAATGTCAACAGTTGTCTTTATTGTCGTTCTATTATTTAATAAATGCAACAAACTATAGTTTTTATATATATTGCATGACTATATATATATATATATATATATATATAACTTTATAACCTGTGTTATCAAATATGTTGTGCGGCACCAGACAGCTTTAAATTGGGGGAAGAGTGGTCGAGCACAGGCAATTTCAAGTCTGTTGCGGTCGGGGAAGAGAGAACGATCGATGACCAAGCGCATGTCTCTGCCTTGCGTGCGTTTTAAGCTCTGCAGCAACAATAAACGCTTCACTTCCTGTAGCCAGCAGGTGGCGCTAGGATTTTAAGTCATGATGTCTTTGTAAATGTCATCAGGTCGCGACCCTTGTCTTACATGTCTAGTTTGGAGTTGATTGGACCAAATATGTCCAAGATACAGACACTCGTGTTTTGATGGCGTGTGATCAGACTTTGACTCCACGCCATGGTCAGAGTTTGGTGTTTTCCTATTTTGTAACAGGTAAAAATAGCAGTTAAATGTCAACAGTTGTCTTTATTGTCGTTCTATTATTTAATAAATGCAACAAACTATAGTTTTTATATATATTGCATGACTATATATATATATATATATATATATATATATATATAAATAACTTTATAACCTGTGTTATCAAATATGTTGTGCGGCAACAGACAGCTTTAAATTGGGGGAAGAGTGGAGGAAATAGTAAAGGTTGCCTACCCCTGCCTTAGGTGACACAATTTGTGCCTTGGTCAAACCATGATCCTACACTGCCCTCTAGTGACTTAATATTGCGGTACAAGTAGGTTGTGCCGGCAATATAAAGCCACTAGAGGTCAGTATAACACCATGAAACACATACATGGTTGAAATGAAAACATGTCTTTTCATTTTGCACATCAAGATTTTAAGCCTCACCACGGTCACACAGATTGATGAAAAGTTTAAATTTTGATAACTTTAGATCTTCATCTTGTTTTGTAGAGTCTCATCTAATTTTTAAGTTGATCTGATGAAAGCTCTCCGAGTAGTACATAAAAACATAACACGTACAAAAAAAACACATTTCCTGTTGCCACCAGGGGACGCTGTGATTTTAAGTCACGATTTCTGTACAGATGTCTTCAGGTCGTGACTCTTGTCCTATGTGTATAGTTTGGACTCGATTGGACAAAATATGTCCAAGATACAGGAGCCCGTGTTTTGATGGCGTTTAATCAAACTTTGAGGCCACACCACGGTCAGACGGTTTTGCTAAAACTTAATCCTTCAATAACTTTAGATCTCTATTTTGTTGTGAAGACAGTCGTCTAAATTTTAAGTTGATCTGATGAAAGCTCTACGAGAAGTGTATTAAAGTAAAAAATTATGGAATATGACCAAAATAGTCACTAAATCAAAAATGGCGGGCTTCCTGTTGCGTTTTTCATAATGCTCCAAGAGGCTTTTTTGTACATCTGGTGATGATACACAACTGTCTTCAATTTCGTGAGGATCAGTGAATGCTAAATGAGGTGCATCTCCGTAAATGAGGGGCTCTCCGTTGGTGGCGCTGTTGAGCCATTTTGCCACGCCCATTTCCAAATACCCCAGAATACGTAAATTTTCACGACTTTCTAACTTACTGCAAACTTTTAAAACTTTTTGAGCATGTTAAAGCCCTCAAAAAGCCAATTCATTAACGACACAGCAAAATAATAATAACTAGGGCTACGTTGTAGCACTAACGGGCCCGAGCACAGGCAATTTCAAGTCTGTTGCGGTCGGGGAAGAGAGAGCGATCGATGACCAAGCGCACGTCTCTGCCTTGCGTGCGTTTTAAGCTCTGCAGCAAGAATAAACGCTTCACTTCCTGTAGCCAGCAGGTGGCGCTAGGATTTTAAGTCATGGTGTCCTTGTAGATGTCATCAGATCGCGACTCTTGTCTTACATGTCTAGTTTGGAGTTGATTGGACCAAATATGTCCAAGATACAGACGCTCGTGTTTTGATGGCATGTGATCAGACTTTGACTCCACGCCATGGTCAGAGTATGGTGTTTTCCTATTTTGTAGCAGGTAAAAATACCAGTTAAATGTCAACAGTTGTCTTTATTGTCGTTCTGTTATTTAATAAATGCAACAAACTATAGTTTTTATATATATTGTATAACTATATATATATATATGTATATATATAACTTTATAACCTGTGTTATCAAATATGTTGTGCGGCTCCAGACAGATTTAAATTGGGGGAAGAGGGGACGAAATGGCTTTTTCAATAGTTACATTTTGTGTCTTGATCAAACCATGGTGTTACACTGACCTCTGGTGCCTTAATATTGGCACTACAGGTGTAATTCAATATTAAGTCACTAGAGAGCAGTGTTGGACCATTAACTACAGACATGGTGTTTTCATTTTGTTTATCAAATTTATAAGCCTCACCACGGTCACACAGATTGATGAAAAGTTTAAATTTTGATAACTTTAGATCTTCATCTTGTTTTGTACACATGCATCAAATTTTTACGTTGATTTGATGAAGGCCCTACGAGAAGTGAGTCAAACTGTAAGACATAGAAAAACAAGACATTTGCTGTTGCCACCAGGGGACGCTGTGATTTTAAGTCACGATTTCTGTACCGATGTCTTCAGGTCGCGACTCTTGTCTTATGTGTATAGTTTGGACTCGATTGGACAAAATATGTCCAAGATACAGGAGCCTGTGTTTTGATGGCGTTTAATCAAACTTTGAGGCCACACCACGGTCAGACGGTTTTGCTAAAACTTAATCCTTCAATAACTTTAGATCTCCATTTTGTTGTGATGACGATCGTCTAAATTGTAAGTTGATTTGATGAAAGCTGTAGGAGGAGTACTTAAAAGAAAAAATATCGAATATGACCAAAATGGCCACTAAAGTCAAACTGGCGGGCTTCCTGTTGCGTTATTCATAATGCACTGATGGACTTTTTTGTGCATCTAGTCATGATACACAATAGTCTTTGTTTTTTTTGATGATCGGTGAATGCTAAATGAGGGGCTTTTCCGTAGGTGGCGCTATTGAGCGGTTTTGACACACCCGTTCCCAAATACTTCAGAATACGTAAACTTGCGCACATTTCTAATTTACTGTACACTTTAGAAACTTTTTGAGCACGTTAAAGCCCTCAAAAAGCCAATTCACTGAGCGAAGAAAAATAATAATAATAATAATCTTTTCAATTTCAATAGGTCCTCTCACCGATTTCGGTGCTCGGGCCCTAATAAAAATCCTTACAGATTCAATAGGGCCTCTCACCATTCGGTGCTCGGGCCCTAATAATGCCTACAATTTCAATAGGGCCTCTCACCATTCGGTGCTCGGGCCCTAATAATAATCTTTTCAATTTCAATAGGTCCTCTCACCGATTTCGGTGCTCGGGCCCTAATAAGAAGAATAATAATAATCATTTCAATTTCAATAGGTCCTCTCACCGAAATCGGTGCTCGGGCCCTAACTAGGGCTACGTTGTAGCACTAACGGGCCCGAGCACAGGCAATTTCAAGTCTGTTGCGGTCGGGGAAGAGAGAGCGATCGATGACCAAGCGCACGTCTCTGCCTTGCGTGCGTTTTAAGCTCCGCAGCAATAAACGCTTCACTTCCTGTAGCCAGCAGGTGGCGCTATGATTTTAAGTCATGGTGTCTTTGTAGATGTCATCAGGTCGCGACTCTTGTCTTACATGTCTAGTTTGGAGTCGATGGGACCAAATATGTCTAAGATATAGAAGCTTGTGTTTTCATGGCGTTCATCACACTTTGCCGCCACGCCACGGTCAGACGGTGTGTCAGAAAGTTGTTTCTTTGATAACTTTTTATCTCCATATTGTTGTGATGACACTCATCTAAATTTTTTGTTGATCTGATGAAAGCTCTCCGAGAAGTACATAAAAATAGAACATGTACCAAAAACAAGACATTTCCTGCTGCCACCAGGGGGCGCTGTCATTTTAAGTCAAGATTTTTGTGTTGTTGTCTTCAGGTCGCGACTCTTGTCTTACATGTGTAGTTTGGAGTCCATGGGACCAAATATGTCTGAGATATAGAAGCTCGTGTTTTGATGGCATTTCGTCACACTTTGACGCCCCGCCACAGTCAGACGGTGTGGCGAAAAGTTTTTTCTTTGATAACTTTAGATCTTCATTTTGTTGTGATGACAGTCGTCTAAATTTTAAGTTGATCTGATGAAAGCTCTACGAGAAGTACATTAAAGTAAAAAATTATGGAATATGACCAAAATAGTCACTAAATCAAAAATGGCGGGCTTCCTGTTGCGTTTTTCATAATGCTCCAAGAGGCTTTTTTGTACATCTGGTGATGATACACAACTGTCTTCAATTTCGTGAGGATCAGTGAATGCTAAATGAGGTGCATCTCCGTAAATGAGGGGCTCTCCGTTGGTGGCGCTGTTGAGCCATTTTGCCACGCCCATTTCCAAATACCCCAGAATACGTAAATTTTCACGACTTTCTAACTTACTGCAAACTTTTACAACTTTTTGAGCATGGTAAAACCCTCAAAAAGCCAATTCATTAACGACACAGCAAAATAATAATAATAGGAATAATAATAATCATTTCAATTTCAATAGGTCCTCTCACCGAAATCGGTGCTCGGGCCCTAATAAGAATCATTTCAATTTCAATAGGTCCTCTCACCGATTTCGGTGCTCGGGCCCTAATAAAAAGTGAATACCTGTCTCAGCATCGCTGACTCTCACAGAGAAAAGCAGAGTCGCCCAGATGAGAACAAACATCTCTTCTTCTTCTTCTTCCTCCAACGAACCTGACACAGAAAATACAGTAACGGAACCAGAGGACAGTCGACCATCGAAATCATCGTCTTAATAAAGGATGCTGCCTGTTCAGATTTTCCTTGAGTCGCTCTTTTAGGAGAACAAGCAGCAGCTCTGAATCGATTTACATCTCACACCTTCCCTTCACCAGGAATGTGGCAAAGATGGTTACATAAGCCTTTACATTTCAGAACATTATATATGTCAAGCATTAGTTAAATGTTGTATTTTACCTTTCTCTCTCCCTCTCTCTCTGTTTCTGCTCTGAAGTGACTTCTGCTCTTGTTGCTTTTCTGTCTACTCCCCAATTATCACACTCAACCGTTTAAGGAAGTCACTGATGAGAAATGTTTTTCCTGTGCACATCGACAGGCTTTTACACACTGTGATGTGTAAGAGGCTGGAACACCATATTTGTCTTTGTGTATTTTAATAGGAGCTTTCTGCTGGAGGATCAACAAAGAGAGTCACAGGGATCTCAGTGAAGATGGAGAACAGTCAAATGCAAGGATCTTATATAGAAGAACTAAGGCCGTTTGTCCGAGCCAGTTCAGACTGGTTCTGTAGGACAAGATTGAGACAGGAATTAGTTTTCTCAGTTGTTAACACACAAAAAGCGAATATTCTGCACAATTTGCACAACCTTCACTTCATGTACCAATCGCTCGACCCAGTTTGGCACTACTTCACACTCCCTTATCTGCATTAGACTCTGACTTCCTTCATTACACACTGATGTCAATTACACATCACCTTGTTGTCAAAACACTACTGTTGGGACATGGTTTTTGTGCAAACCACAGGCCTCCCTTCAGTCAAACTGGAAACAGGCAAGCCGCATGTTCTGGAGTGAACTCAGTCTCCCAGAGTGCCACATGTTCCCTTTGTCTTAAGACAGTCAAGGAACTCAGTCTCCCAGAGGATGTAACAGGATGCTGCATGTCCTGGGATTTGGGCAATATCACACAAAGGTGTCAAGAACCTGGGGGGTCACTCCTATTGGTCACTCTGGTCCAAGACCTGTGAGGTCACCGGGGCCAATATAAGGAGAGGTCTGCCTAAAATCTCTCTCTTTCTCCAATCCTCCCGAGGGCGGAAGGCTGCTAAAGCCTCTCTTCTCTCATCCCTCCAAGGACGGAAGGCTGCTACAGCCTCTCTCTCCTACATCGCCAAGGGGGGGGGGGGGGCCTGGCTGATCCAGCTTCCTTCTCTTCCAACCCACAACCGGAGGTCAGAGGTGCAGCTCCCAGCTCACCCCTCTCAAGGAAATCTCCTCGCCCTTCAAGCTCTACAAAACTCCTCGTAGCGACGCGATGTCCTGCAGGAAAACTTCAACCAGCATCTGAGCACACAGCTCGACAGAATCGCGAATGCAGAACTCTACGACCACCAACCCAGGAGACGTCACAGAACTACAACTGGACTGCAACTTCTTTTCCCCTTTCCCTCGGACCGGTAACATAATCTGGGCTTAATAATTATACTACGCTAAGCAAGACTGTTTATTTGATCGGTGTGTGTTTATAAGTTTGATATGTGTTGTGATATTGTGGCAACAAGTTATTTGAAAGTAATTGTTAGTTAGGCCCTTCATAGGCCTCCTTTGTAGGTCTCTCTGACTCTTGCATTATCTGATTAACATCTCCACAGACACACGCATAGTCTCCACCTAATTAAACCTACCCCCATAAAGCAACCTCAGAAGAAGGGGGGGGGCTCTTATCTTAGGGACCATTTTTAAAGCATGCTAATTTACATTCACACACACACACTCACACACCTCCTTGTTAGTTAGTTTGATTGTTTAGTAATTTGTGTTTTTATACTTTATTATGTTCATAATAAATGTTCTTCTTTCACAAATGTTCTGTCATTAATATTGCATAAGTGAATCTTGCCAACTGTTACACTGTTAAGAACTCCATAAACCTTCATTGTTCATTATATAATCTTTAATGGTAAAATATTGAGATTTCTAATTGAACTAGATCTAAATGAGACTGATCTTAATCAATAAATTGGCTATCTTTTCCCTTCTATGAAGGGTGGTGCCCCGCGAGAACTTTAACCAATTAAAGTTATGATTTAATATTAATATTTTAAATATTAATGTTTTACATTTTATTTTGATAACCAAATTTATTGAGTGCCTAAAGGCACACCATTCTATGGTAACACTTTTTAGGTACTATTGCACAACATAAATGGATCCCCGTGTGAGGGCGGAACGCTGCACCTAATTAACATAAATGGTGTAGCCCTGTGAAGCAGAGTACAGTTGGCAAAAACTTCATGACTATGCAATATTAATGTGTTTTTCATTTTTGGCAAAAGCCAGAAATAGGTGAATTTGGAATTTTCAGTCAAGCCAGAGGCTTGAATTCAATTCCACTAGTCTGCTACCGGAGTAGACATTCAACCGTATTTACAAACAAGTGCATTGTGGTGAAATTTAATTTACTCATAAATTAAATATTTATTAATAATTAATTATTAAGAACTACCACTTTAAGTCCCATAGTGTTACCCTAAAAGATTGCTATTGTTGCTAATAATTCTAGTTGAACGTTCTAACATTTGAATATCAGATATTCAATGTTAACTGGTCAAGCTGCGAAATTGCCTGTAACTGTTAAATGCTTCTGGGACAACGTGATCGATCCACACTGTGTTTTTCCATTCTATACCTTCCACCTTATTCTCCTTTCCTGAATCCAATTGAGGAAATTTGTGAACAGGTAAGAGATTTGATGGCAAAGAGTCATCTTGCAAAGGGAGTGTCAGGTTTAGCATTTTGTGTGTGAGGTTTTTAGTTGTCTGTGTGCAGTTTTGAGAAAGCCGTTATTGTTTTGAAAAACGTGTGTTAACAATTGTGAAAAACTGTAAGAAGACATTTAGAAACATTACACCTCAGTCACATGCAGGCACGTGCATAGACATTTTGGGCGGCAGGTGCTCAAACCAAAAAAAAGGGCACCCATTGCCAAAATTATTTATGAAATTAAAAATAATAATAATAAATAAATAGTAGAACAGTAAAACTGCCTTTAAATTCTCTGCCTGTCTGCCTGTCTGTCTGTCTGTCTGTCTGTCTGTCTGTCTGTCAGTATCTCTCTCCCTGTCTCTAGTGAGCGCCGCCGAGCATGTCGGGGCGAAATTTGTGCACGTGCCTGCTCACATGCATGTGTTCTTTTTCAAGACGTAATTTAAGGTTTAAATGGTCCGTTGATAGAAATGCATCACAAAATAATGTGCTTTCTTGACGCAATGCATTTTGTGTGTACATGCATGTTCCCGAAACTCTTTCACACTGTGACATGTTCACAAATCCAACAATAATGTCAATAAACTTAAAGTTCATAATTTGTTCAAACATATTTCATTTTATTTTGAGCAACAGGATATTTACATTTCATGTGTGTGGGTTTGGATTAAGTTCACAACACTGGAAAGCACAAAAAAAAACATTCAGCAGTTATTCTCAGCATTTCTTATCTAACTGCATGTCATTTATAGATTATATAAAAAGTTAATTATACAACCATTTTACACTCACATTATTTACATTTTAAGTTTCAAAATAAGGATTTTAACCGTTTATCCCTCACATTTAGCTTTGTTCACTATTTTCTCCAGAACCTTTAATTAACAGTTTTAAATATTGATATATTATATTTTAGCTCAGTAATGTAACTTCTGTGTCTTCTTGCTAACTAGTTTTAAAATACTCCAAATGGCAACACGGTTTAACACATGAACGCTTCAGACTCTCTGTGATGACTTATTGTGAATATAAACTTCCTCAGGCCCGAGGTAGCTGTAAAAAGCAGGACGAGAACATCTCGGTCAAATCCTGACGTTAGAGTAAAGACTCTCATCTTGGTGTGAGCTGCTGGAGTCTCTGTTGGTCGTCTGACGTCGGGGCGTCCCTGTGAATCTCACCTGTGGAAAGTTCAGCTCCACTTCACCTTCACTGGTGTGGTCGTCAAATAGAGTTGGAGATGTTGGTGCACGTGCAGCTGCATCACTAATGTCATCATAGTCCTGCAGGCTCTCTGGTTCATTCTAGGATGAGAGTGAAGGTAGTTTATAGATTATTTGTGCTACAATTTCTGGATTAAATTCACCTAATAGCAAAATATACGGACTGATATAAAGAAATGAGAGGTCACGGTTCCTGACCTTTTTAACTCGTGTTGGCTTGGACACCTTCGCATACACAGAGTCTTCTTCCACCTTTCTTTGCTTCTTCCTTGAAAAACAAATATCAACATGACATGTGCTGATTAATAACGACTTTGTTGTTCTGGTATTGTAACACAAAGATTAAATTCTCACTTCAGATTATTCTTAAAGTTCAGAGGAGCGTAGTTGACAGAATCCTCCTCGGTGTTTCCAGCTTGCCGTCTTGTGTGGTTTTGTGCAGAGGCAGCCTGAGCAGATGCAGACAGAAAACATCAGTGATTATCAAGCAGCAACTGAATCTCTTCATTCATGCTCTAAAATGGATGCTGTACAGGTTATCTTTTAATCACTGGCCCCAGTATACTGAGATATAAGTGCACTGATAGAGAGCTACTGACAGGACAAACAGTGAGGGCAGGATATGGAAGAACAAGGAGGGAAAAGCAACAGCTTGAACAGTACAAGACACATCTGCCTGTAGAGCCAGATTAATACTGATGATAGAAGATGGAAGGCAGTAGCTCTACATGGTCAATTTGAGGGGTTGAAGATATCCTGATAGATTATTTATTCATAATTTTTAAAAATGATGTGCACATGTTGTTGTCTTGTTTCAGATCCTTGCATCGTGTGTTCTCAAAATAAAACAAATAACAGATTCTGGGACTTTGGATGCTTTGTAATATCACCATTAAAACATATTTGATAACATATGATTGAAATTATGACTTTAGAGCAGGGGTTTTCAAACAGGGGTCTGCGGCCCCCTGGTGGTCCGTGACGGCATTGCAGAGGGTCTGCGAAATTAACTTTGATATTTCAACACATTTCCAGATTACTCTTGAATATCGTGAAAAATATCTAAAATAAGAGAAATATATCTAAAATAATATAAAGGCGATGAGGGGAACCTTGAAACCGGCTTGGGGCTAGAAACTGCAGGTAGTTTTCCCCTGTGCATGCGTGTTAAAGAGAGATGTACAAGAGCGGTTGACATAGGTAGAAAAACTCTCAGGAGGTGTTAGAGATGTAGTTTGTGTGATGGGAATTTTTGTTTTCCCAAAAAGAAGGCCCAAAAGGGCAGCATTAATAATGACAATATAAAATAAAACAAAAGAGTGAAAAACAAATACTTTGTAATGAGAAAAATGAATTGGCATAATAGCCAAAACAATTAATTGCAATAACAGTCAACTTTACCACGTTCGCTGGTTGAGAAACAATTTCTTAGCAGAGTTATAACACTTACGTCTATCGAGTAGCAGTTCTCCCAACAGAATGAATAGACCAGCTTAAATCGGGCCTAAGCACGCCCCTACAGTTGGCATAAACCATGATTGTTATTGATCACCTTTACTTTAACGTTCTCTCAACATGTCAGCTACATGTCTGTACATTTAAGTCATGAAGGTTATATATTGATGTACATATGGTTCTGAGATGCAGTACAACTACAAACTGCATTTTAATTTTGTTTTCAATTCGTAAGCACTGAAAATCAACCATTTTTGTTGTTTTTTACAGAGATTTTTCTAGATTTGTTAAGTAGATATATCTAGATTTGCTTTAGAGTATTTGGAAGAATCAGTAGTTTTACAGCTGTAACAGGTCAGAAGTGATGAGGCAGAGGCTTAAATATCCTGAATGTTAAACTTGTACTCTCCTTAATCACTGTTTCCTATGATTTCAATATACATAAAGCCAATTAGATATAAATGTTGAAGTTTCAACAACTGGTTGTTAAATAATTAAAAAATCTATTGTGCTAAGACACGGTTCTGACAACAGGCCACCATGACTAGACACTTTGAATTAAACTCTTTTTAATATAAATCTTCTTGAGTTTTACTAAAGTCTCTGTTTAAAGACTGTTTTAACTTATTGTTTTCTAGTTTAAAGTGTTGTCTCAACCTGGGACTCACCTGGGGCAGATTCAAAATGCTGTAAACAAGGTTGATGTCGGTCGGAGGCCTGTGGAATATAAAAGATATGTAAGAATAAACATATGCATACAGAGTGAATGACTTAAAAAAATAACAGGGCAGACTTTCATTGTGCTATTCATGTCGGAGGATATAGAAAATAAATGGATGCTTTGACTCCAGCATGAGCAGCAGTCCATGTCTGACTCTGTCCCACATGATGATCCTTGTCCTGGGTGGGGACAGTGTGTTGAGTGGGTGTGGTCGTACGTGCTGTCTGGAAGAGGCTGGTGTTCAGGGGCGTCTGGACGACTCAACTGCTCCGAAAAACCAGAAGGGGATTTGGTGTTTTTTGTTCCTTGTTGAATAGATTTTTTCCTCCTGAGTCTGAAAACAAAGAGGGACATGATGTGGTTACACATGCCGGAACCATCTCTGAAATGTATTTATTTAATCAAATGCACTTCTTATTCATTCACCTTAAAACTATGACGATTAAAATGATAATCATCAGGACAAATAGAGCAGGAACGAGGAACTTCAGGATGTGCAGAGAGTTTCCTGTGGCTAAAAGAGAGAGAGCATCATATCGAGCTTCACCTTTGGCTACCGAAATCAAATCATTTACTCCTTGATTCTTATTTTGTTTTTGTGCGAAGGATGCAGGAAATGGGATGTACAGATGGACAACCAGAAAACATGATCTGATATAAACCACCACATGTCTCCTGAACAATAAAACACACAGTTATAAGGTCTTGAAATTCACTCACGTTCAAACAGATGGACGGGATCAGACAAACTTTGATCTACTTCATTTTCTGCGACGCAGTAGTAGACTCCTGACTGGTTTGAGTACACTGTGTGGTTTTGATGCTTGGACACAAGTTCATCCTGTTCCTCTCCCTGACTCTTCCTGTACCATGAGTAGTGTTGGACTGGGGGAAAGCTGTGACTGAAGCAGCTCAGCATCACGGAGCTCCTCCCGTCAAGCTCCTGCTTCTCTGCCGACTCCGTGATGTGTGTGTGTTTTGAAACGTATTTTCACACCAGTTAATGGGCATTGAAACAATAAAAGATAAAAAGGAACTGGCTTTAGATTCTCCTGATGAAACTTTCAATTTTTCTCTCAGCAATTTCTCTTCCTAGCAAAGGGTTAACCCTAACAGCCACTGATTTTAGGTAAGTGTTCCATTTTTTTACTTATTTCTGATCAGGTTTGCTAAACCTTATTTTGAATGACATCATATTGTGGAGTAATGTTTTCTTCTTTTTGGAACCAGCACGTCTGATCAGTATTTACTTTATACACAGTAATGTAGAATATATCCTCCTTGTTTATCCATTCACCATCACAAGTGCATTAGTCCATGTGATCCGCGATGGAAGGAAACCTTCAACAGTGCACTTCAGAGTCAGAGTCTCGCCCTCACTAACACATTTTGGGTTAATCTGACTTCCTTCACATCTACGATAGATAAACACACGTTGCACAGTCATATAATGTGGTTAAGAACAAAGTTTCTTGTTGTAAAAATACCCCCCCTCAGAAATGAAGTAGCTCTACTCACAGCTCACACTCAGAGTCGCCGTCTCCTCTGTGCTCACGTGTCCTTGGAAGAGGATCCTGCAGGTGATGTTGGTTCTGTGATGTTCAGCTGAAGGGGAGAAGGACAGAGTCGAGCTGCTTCTCTTAGCGAACTCAGTCACATTCTCAGTTTTGAAGGCCGTGATGTTTCCTGTGAGTTCAGCGTCGCTCTCTCCTCTTCCTCGCCACCTCCAGGTGAATGTAGGTTCAGATCCAGAGCAGAGACCAGGAGCAGTGCAGGTCAGTGTGGTCAGCTGTCCTTCAGTCAGAGGTGGAATCATCACTGTGGGCCTCTGACTCAGACCTGATGGGAGACCAGTTCATGAATGGAGTCAGATCAGAATGTCATCATTCACTTCATTCACATTTTTTTAAATGGGGCAACGATAGGAATCTGCATCAGCTAAACAACGGCCAAAATTACTTTATGTCCCACCCATAGACTGTGAATAAAGATGGACGACATGAAAGCCAAATTCCCTTGATCACCCTCTGGTGGTTGCCACCTCCATGTTAGTAAATGGGACATGGATCAAAAACTCAAACTTCACCTCAAATGAACTTTTCACAAGAACTGTTTCCGTCACTTCCAGGAGATCATATCACACTGATGTTTGTTAAATTGCAAATTCTTCAGAAAGTTTGTTTCTAATACGTTTTTTGGTGTTAGCCTCTGTAACGGGATGAAACATCTTAACTGGTCTTACAATCGGTTGAGCCCATGTACTGACAGGACTTTGACACCACTCTACATCCCAAAATCTCTACTGTGCAAACTTTGACACCAAAAGTGTAACGTGGCATCACACGTATTTTGCACAACGGAAGGAAATGGGGAAGTGTTGTTCATGTTTATTTGCAGCCTATGGCCCCAAAACACCAAACATGTCATACAGCAGGATGGTTCATACCTTGAACAGAGACAGTTGCTCTTTGGGAGAATTTATATGAACCTCTCCTCGGTGAAGCTTCAACTCTGAGTTGATATGTTCCAGAGTCCGACTCCTTCAGGTCATTGACGATGATGCTGCAGTTTTTTTGGCTCACATCAGACTCCAGCAGTGACACTCGTCCTTTAAACTCCGACTGAACCTGATCGCTGGAGGTGTTACTGTTGAAAATCATTTCTCCATAACCACATCTCTGTTTGGTCGATTCACATTTCAACCAAACTATATGTAAGACTTTGATATTCTCAGGAACAGTGAAGGAGCATGGTATCACGACACAGAGTCCGGCCTCCGCTGTTATTTCTCCTTCAACTAGAGTGATACAGTAATCTGTCAACGGACAACTTTGTTTCCCCCACACTGAAGAACCTGTTAATGCAAACATTAAGAGAAAAACAGGGAGAGAGATTATTTAAACTTTTAAAATATACCAAAAAAAAGAAGAAAGGCTACTTAAAAAAAATAGAACATGTGAATCTGTCAGTTTTACACAGTTTTATATATATATATATATATATATATATATATGAAATGAGGTCAGCAAACACGACACAGAAGAATTCCAATAATCAACGTATAATACTTTGGAAAACAAATGTATAGTTGAAATCCTAATCCCAAATTAAAACCTTGTCAGTAGCAAATTGTTTTAATGGCAAACTATTTCCACCTATTTTCTTCATAACTATAAAGTTGGCATATAAGTAAAATAAAAAGTGAATACCTGTCTCAGCATCACTGAGTCTCACAGAGAAAAGCAGAGTCGCCCAGATGAGAACAAACATCTCTTCTTCTTCTTCTTCCTCCAACGAACCTGACACAGAAAATACAGTAACGGAACCAGAGGACAGTCTACCATCGAAATCATCGTCTTAATAAAGGATGCTGCCTGTTCAGATTTTCCTTGAGTTGCTCTTTTACAAGAACAAGCAGCAGCTCTGAATCGATTTACATCTCACACCTTCCCTTCACCAGCAAAGCCAGGAATGAGGCAAAGATGGTTACATAAGCCTTTACATTTCAGAACATTATATAAGTCAAGCATTAGTTAAATGTTGTATTTTACCTTTCTCTCTCCCTCTCTCTCTGTTTCTGCTCTGAAGTGACTTCTGCTCTTGTTGCTTTTCTGTCTACTCCCCAATTATCACACTCAACCGTTTAAGGAAGTCACTGCTGAGAAATGTTTTTCCTGTGCACATCGACAGGCTTTTACACACTGTGATGTGTAAGAGGCTGGAACACCATATTTGTCTTTGTGTATTTTAATAGGAGCTTTCTGCAGAAAGGATCAACAAAGAGAGTCACAGGGATCTCAGTGAAGATGGAGAACAGTCAAATGCAAGGATCTTATATAGAAGAACTAAGGCCGTTTGTCCGAGCCAGTTCAGACTGGTTCTGTAGGCCAAGTTTGAGACAGGAATTAGTTTTCTCAGTTGTTAACACACAAAAACGAAAATTCTGCACAATTTGCACAACCTTCACTTCATGTACCAATCGCTCAACGCAATTTGGCACCACTTCACACTCCCTTATCTGCATTAGACTCTGACTTCCTTCATTACACACTGATGTCAATTACACATCACCTTGTTGTCAAAACACTACTGTTGGGACATGGTTTTTGTGCAAACCACAGGCCTCCCTTCAGTCAAACTGGAAACAGGCAAGCCGCATGTTCTGGAGTGAACTCAGTCTCCCAGAGTGCCACATGTTCCCTTTGTCTTAAGACAGTCAAGGAACTCAGTCTCCCAGAGGATGTAACAGGATGCTGCATGTCCTGGGATTTGGGCAATATCACACAAAGGTGTCAAGAACCTGGGGGGTCACTCCTATTGGTCACTCTGGTCCAAGACCTGTGAGGTCACCGGGGCCAATATAAGGAGAGGTCTGCCTAAAATCTCTCTCTTTCTCCAATCCTCCCGAGGGCGGAAGGCTGCTAAAGCCTCTCTTCTCTCATCCCTCCAAGGACGGAAGGCTGCTACAGCCTCTCTCTCCTACATCGCCAAGGGGGGGGGGGGGGGGGGGCCTGGCTGATCCAGCTTCCTTCTCTATCCAACCCACAACCGGAGGTCAGAGGTGCAGCTCCCAGCTCACCCCTCTCAAGGAAATCTCCTCGCCCTTCAAGCTCTACAAAACTCCTCGTAGCGACGCGATGTCCTGCAGGAAAACTTCAACCAGCATCTGAGCACACAGCTCGACAGAATCGCGAATGCAGAACTCTACGACCACCAACCCAGGAGACGTCACAGAACTGCAACTGGACTGCAACTTCTTTTCCCCTTTCCCTCGGACTGGTAACATAATCTGGGCTTAATAATTATACTACGCTAAGCAAGACTGTTTATTTGATCGGTGTGTGTTTATAAGTTTGATATGTGTTGTGATATTGTGGCAACAAGTTATTTGAAAGTAATTGTTAGTTAGGCCCTTCATAGGCCTCCTTTGTAGGTCTCTCTGACTCTTGCATTATCTGATTAACATCTCCACAGACACACGCATAGTCTCCACCTAATTAAACCTACCCCCATAAAGCAACCTCAGAAGAAGGGGGGGGGGCTCTTATCTTAGGGACCATTTTTAAAGCATGCTAATTTACATTCACACACACACACTCACACACCTCCTTGTTAGTTAGTTTGATTGTTTAGTAATTTGTGTTTTTATACTTTATTATGTTCATAATAAATGTTCTTCTTTCACAAATGTTCTGTCATTAATATTGCATAAGTGAATCTTGCCAACTGTTACACTGTTAAGAACTCCATAAACCTTCATTGTTCATTATATAATCTTTAATGGTAAAATATTGAGATTTCTAATTGAACTAGATCTAAATGAGACTGATCTTAATCAATGAATTGGCTATCTTTTCCCTTCTATGAAGGGTGGTGCCACGCGAGAACTTTAACCAATTAAAGTTATGATTTAATATTAATATTTTAAATATTAATGTTTTACATTTTATTTTGATAACCAAATTTATTGAGTGCCTAAAGGCACACCATTCTATGGTAACACTTTTTACGTACTATTGCACAACACTACACACAATGTTCAGTTGTTGCACACACTTCTCAAGTAAAATCTCCAAGCATCAACCTACAACACATAAATACTAAAATCTCTAAACATTCAGGTCTGTTGAGCCTCTGTGTTGTTTGATGAACAATGGAGAACTTGGAAGATATCGACAACCAGAGAAAGAGAGGGGTAAGAGTGAGAGGAGGAGGAGGAGGAAGAGGTGATGCCTAATTCATTTTCACCTCATTTACACAGCCGAACAGGAAACTGAAACTGTAGATATGGTTCGTGAGAACAACTCTATCACACTCAGACAGATAAAAACTAGGATCCTGGCTGACCATGCTACATTTAGAAACGTCCAGACCGTCAGCCTCTCTACATTGGACCTTATTCTTCATAGGAATGCCATATGGATGAAACAAGTGTTCAGGGTCCCATTCGAACGGAACACAGACATCAAGGAGTTACAGTGAGAGTTTGTGCTTGTAAGTACCAACATCCAGCACTGACACATGCATGTATTGTACCTGTAATCCAATATTGTTCCTTTTCTACAGTGTCTCACTGTAGCCCACTGTGTTGACCTCTCTGTTTCCATACTGTAACTTGCATTCTCATGCTGATCCAGGAGCATGACACAGCTCATGTGTTGTACCAGTACATCTTTATTGATGAGGTGGGATTCAACCTGGTGAAGAGGAGGTGACGGGGCAGAAACGTCATTGGCCAGCGGGACATTGTTGAGGTCCCCAGCCAGCGTGGTGGGAACATCACAATGTGTGCTGCAATGAATCACCATGGGATCTTGCACCGTCATGCCCACCTAGGGGCCTATAACGCTGCCCGTCTCCTCGTCTTCCTGGATGGCCTGCATGACCTGCTGGTACCACCTGACCAGACAGATGACCCACAGTGGATCGATCACGTTGTCCTTCTGGAACAACGTGATCGATCCACACTGTGTTTTTCCATTCTATACCTTCCACCTTATTCTCCTTTCCTGAATCCCATTGAGGAAATTTGTGAACAGTTAAGAGATTTGATGGCAAAGAGTCATCTTGCAAAGGGAGTGTCAGGTTTTGCATTGTGTGTGTGAGGTTTTCAGTTGTCTGTGTGCAGTTTTGAGAAAGCCGTTATTGTTTTGAAAAACGTGTGTTAACAATTGTGAAAAACTGTAAGAAGACATTTAGAAACATTACACCTCAGTCACATGCAGGCACGTGCATAGACATTTTGGGCGGCAGGTGCTCAAACCAAAAAAAAGGGCACCCATTGCCAAAATTATTTATGAAATTAAAAATAATAATAATAAATAAATAGTAGAACAGTAAAACTGCCTTTAAATTCTCTGCCTGTCTGTCTGTCTGTCTGTCTGTCAGTATCTCTCTCCCTGTCTCTAGTGAGCGCCGCCGAGCATGTCGGGGCGAAATTTGTGCATGTGCCTGCTCACATGCATGTGTTCTTTTTCAAGACGTAATTTAAGGTTTAAATGGTCCGTTGATAGAAATGCATCACAAAATAATGTGCTTTCTTGACGCAATGCATTTTGTGTGTACATGCATGTTCCCGAAACTCTTTCACACTGTGACATGTTCACAAATCCCACAATAATGTCAATAAACTTAAAGTTCATCATTTGTTCCAACATATTTCATTTTATTTTGAGCAACAGGATATTTACATTTCAGGTGTGTGGGTTTGGATTAAGTTCACAACACTGGAAAGCACAAAAAAAACATTCAGCAGTGATTCTCAGCATTTCTTATCTAACTGCATTTCATTTATATATATATATAGATTATATAAAAAGTTATTAATAGAATAATTTTACATTTTAAGTTGCAAAATATTTAGCTTTGTTCACTATTTTCTCCAGAACCTTTAATTAACAGTTTTAAATATTGATATATTATATTTTAGCTCAGTAATGTAACTTCTGTGCCTTCTTGCTAACTAGTTTTAAAATACTCCAAATGGCAACACGGTTTAACACATGAACTCTTCAGACTCTCTGTGATGACTTATTGTGAATATAAACTTCCTCAGGCCCGAGGTAGCTGTAAAAAGCAGGATGAGAACATCTCGGGTCAAATCCTGACGTTAGAGTAAAGACTCTCATCTTGGTGTGAGCTGCTGGAGTCTCTGTTGGTCGTCTGACGTCGGGGCGTCGCTGTGAATCTCACCTGTGGAAAGTTCAGCTCCACTTCACCTTCACTGGTGTGGTCGTCAAATAGATTTGGAGATGTTGGTGCACGTGCAGCTGCATCACTAATGTTTTCATAGTCCTGCAGGCTCTCTGGTTCATTCTAGGATGAGAGCGGAGGTAGTTTATAGATTATTTGAGTGACAATTTCTGGATTTAACGCACAATAAAGTTCATACAAGACTCACATCTGATTCTCTAAGGACTTGAAGACATTTTTCTTGATTTAATTGTTTTGTTTGTTGCACAGAATAAATGTGTGAAGGGGAGGTTTCATCTCCTGACGATTTTTGTTTCCTCTAACCACATGATTATCAAGCAGCAACTGAATCTCTTCATTCAGGCTCTAAAATGGATGCTGTACAGGTTGTCTTTTAAATAATGGCCCCAGTATACTGAGATATAAGTGCACTGATAGACAGCTACTGACAGGGCAAACAGTGAAGGCAGGATATGGAAGAACAAGGAGGGAAAAGCAACAGCTTGAACAGTAAAAGACACATCTGCCTGTAGAGCCAGATTAATACTGATGATAGAAGATGGAAGGCAGTAGCTCTACATGGTCAATTTGAGTGGTTGGAGATATCATGATAGATTATTTATCATTTTAAAATCTAATGTGCACATGTTGTTTTTTTTTTTCAGATCCTTGGATCTTTTGTTCTTAACATAAAATTAACAAAACATTCTGGGACTTTGTAGGCTTTGTAATATCACCATTCAAACATATTTGATTACATATTATTGAAATTATGACATAATTTAGAGTATTTAGAAAAATTAGTAGTTTTACAGCTGTAACAGGTCAGAAGTGATGAGGCAGAGGCTTAAATATCCTGAATCTTATACCTGTACTCTCCATAATCACTGTTTGCTATGATTTCCAATATACAAATAGTCAATTAGAAATAGATTTTTAAGATCAAACAAATCTGTCATTACCGAAAAACCAGAAGGGGATTTGATGTTTGTTGTTCCTTGTTGAACAGATTTCCTCCAGTATCTGAAAACATAGAGGGACATGATGTGGTGAAACAAGCCAGATCATCTCTGACATGTATTTATTGAATTTGATCAAATGCACTTCTTATTCATTCACCTTAAATTTACCACAATTACACTGATAATCATCAGGAGAAGTAGAGCAACAATGAGGAACCTCAGGTTCTCCAGATAGTCTCCTGTGGTCAAAAGAGAGAGAGCATCATATTGACTTGTGAACATGGAGAATTAGTTTAAACTTTATTCCTTGTGTAGATATTTATTTAAGACTGAACTAGAAATACTATTCTGTAGATGTTTACCTCCATCAACCAAGATTCTGATGAGGCCACTGTGACCTTTGACCACTGATATCTAATCACTTCACATCTTTGAGTTCTCATCGAAAGTTGAGGTTTGTGTAAGTATGCCTTGTGAGTTCACAGTTTTGTGAGGACACAATCTTAACCTTTGACCTCCACATTCTTATAATTTCATTCCTGAATCACACTGAACATTTACATTTAAGGTTTAAAGAAATTCCCTCAAGACCTTCTAGAGATGTCACGTTCACAAACATAGGACGTATGGACAGACAACCAGAAAACATGATCTGATATAAACCTCCCACATGTCTCCTGAGCAATAAAACACACAGTTATAAGGTCTTGAAATTCACTCACGTTCAAACAGATGGACGGGATCAGACAAACTTTGATCTACTTCATTTTGAGCGATGCAGTAGTAGACTCCTGACTGGTTTGAGTACACTGTGTGGTTTTGATGCTTGGACACAATTTCCATCCTCTCCTCTCCCTGACTCTTCCTGTACCATGAGTAGTGTTGGACTGGGGGAAAGCTGTGACTGAAGCAGCTCAGCATCACGGAGCTCCTCCCGTCAAGCTCCTGCTTCTCTGCCGACTCCGTGATGTGTGTGTGTGCAACTAGCCGGGAAATTCAGGAGAAAAGACAACGTCATTTTCTGAACATCATCAAAGATCAAAAATTAATAACACAACAAATCTTTAAAGCCAGACTGAGAAGAATGTGAAACTTTAAATGGGAGGATAAAACAGACTGGCTTCAGATTCACCAGGTTCAGTGGGTGGGTCTGTAGAGAGGAAGCAGAATCTTCTTTAAAGAAGGAACATTATGATTTTATTGTTTTTCTTCCCTCAGTGTCAACGACACATTTTCCTTCACATCAAGACCAGGTGAATAAATACATGAGAAGATTTTTCTGCTGCATTGACAATTTTTTTTGTGGAAGATTTTGTCTGATTTGTTTGTTTAAAACATAAAGCCGCAGCTGAAACACTCACATTTCACCACCAACTCCTTCTGCTTGCTGTCCTTTGAGCCCTCAGTGTTCTTGGCACGGCAGAAGTACCAGCCAGCGTCGGCTGAAGTCACTTTAAACTCCTGGTAGAGAGAGTTGCTGGTTTGTGAATAAATATTATTTTCAGTGCTTTTTAAAGACTGAGGATTTGTGTTGATCTTCATCAAGGTGAGAGTTGACTGTGGGAAACTTTCAACAGTGCAGCTGATGGTGATGGTCCAACCTTCTGTGACCTCAGACCTCATAGACAGTTTAGGTTCAGTGGGCGGGTCTGTAGAGAGGAAGCAGAATCTTCTTTAAAGAAGGCACTTTATGATTTTATTGTTTTTCTTCCCTCAGTGTCAATGACACATTTTCCTTCACATCAAGACCAGGTGAATCTGTGAAATTTTTAATTGTTATTAAATGTTTCTTCATATTTTGATGTGTTGTTACTATATATGTTATATCGGAAGCACTTTGTAACGTTGTTTTGAGAAATGCTATTTAAATAAATCAAGTTATGACTACAGGACACTTTTATCTTGGTTCATTCGCTGATTTAACGTTGGTCAAATTTGTATTCTTTTATGACAGATTTTTAATTTGTTTCTAAATTTATATTCATATTTTTCTGTATTTAATTTTTTTTTGATATTTGGGAAGCACTTTGTAACATTGTTTTGAGAAGTGCTATTTAAATAAATCATGTTATGACAACAGGCCACTTTAGTCATTTTGAAATAGACGTTTTCACTTAGAGGAAATGTTGGATAAGTTTAATGAATTAATTAATTTACACCACAGTTAAAAGAACCCTGTGGTGTTTTTGACATTGTGGAGTAATGTTTCTTCTTTTTATAACCAGCACGTCTGATCAGTATTTACTTTATACACAATAATGTAGAATATATCCTCCTTGTTTATCCATTCACCATCACGGTGTGCATCATTCTACTCACATCTGACTTTAACCTCAGCTGGCTGTGACTTTCCACTTCCAATGTCATTGGTGGCTTCACAGCTGTACAGTCGACTGTCAGAGGGACTGGCTGAATTCACCCTGAAGGTCTGAGTCTGAGTCTGTTGGAGGATTTCCTCTCTCCCATCAGTCGTCTTCCTCCAGGTGACAGAGCTCACTGGTGGGTTGGACTCGGCAGAACAGCTCAGTGTCAACAACACATTTTCCTTCACATCAAGACCAGGATTGGCTTGAACTGTCACATGTTTGGGACTGTCTGCAGTAACCAAAGATATAGAAAACAGAGAACTGTCAGATTTAACCACTGTCCAATATAATGGTCTTTATAACATAGAATAACCTGCATAATATATGTTTTTATGTTTCATCAGGGTGTAAATCAAGGTAAGTCTGGAGACAGTGGATTAGGGATCACAATAACATGCAAACCTGTGAAAATAGAACATTGCATGAAACCAAAATGTATACTATCAGAAACCATATAATTACTGGGAGTCACAAGGCTTCATATCAACATAATTATACTTTACTCTGGTGGATGAATTACAGAGATTTAAGTAAAAGTAGAAATATCGCAGAGCAAAATACTCCATTACAAGTGTAGGCTCTGAATTCATAATTAAAATAAGCAGCACAGTAATTTAAAGCGAGAGCAGAGGCTGACATTTTACACACAAGCTGGAAGCAGATGATCAAAGTATTTGAATTACATAAAAATGATCGGAAACATCACAGTACTTACACAGTACTTGTATGCACACTGGTTGACTCTCATCCCCTCCACCAATGAGGTTTGAGGCTCTGCATCTGTAACAAGCTTCATCTGCTCTTTGTATTGTTAAACTCAGCTCTCGTCTGTTTGTGTTCTTCCACCAAGAGTCAGTTTGTTGGTTTTTGCTGCGGGACCAGGAGTAAGTCGTCGGGGCAGGATTGGCATCGGTGTCACAGGTTAACGTGAGAGAACCACCAACTGTCACTTGGTTATCAGAAGAGCCACTGACAGAAATGCTCGTCTTCCTCGGCTTATCTGGAAAAAGGACCCAAGTGAAATGACCTTTATCTCAACAACAGGTGAATCTGAAACAGAAGATTCTTTCAGGTTAATTCACAACCCAGATAGCACACGGATGTGGACCACTTCAGGAAATGATCCATCACTTCTGGTCTTCTCTTGGCCCAGGACAAATCTGGACCAAGACACTTGCTATGTGACTGATGGTCCACTAAGAATGTAATATTGTGAATACTATGCAGAAGATTTTAGTTCAGAATTCAAATTAAATCAATACATGAAGACAGAGTTTGGGGACAAAGCTTTTGAAACAAGACCCCTGAGATTTAAGTACTTTCGGTTATAAATTCCTGAGGTGCTGTTGTTTCAACTATCAGAAGTAAAATTAATGAAAAAACTCTGGATCACTGAAAAAATACATGAGTAGATTTTTCTGCTGCATTGACAATTTTTTTTATGGAAGATTTTGTCTGATTTGTTTGTTTAAAACATAAAGCCGCAGCTGAAACACTCACATTTCACCACCAACTTCTTCTGCTCGCTGTCCTTTGAGCCCTCAGTGTTCTGGGCACGGCAGAAGTACCAGCCAGCGTCGGATGAAGTCACTTTAAATGTGTGTGAGAGAGAGTTGATGGGTCGTGAATAAATATTTTCTTCAGTGATTATTAAAGACTGAGGATTTGGGTAGGTCCTCATCAAGGTGAGAGTTGACTGTGGGAAACTTTCAACAGTGCAGCTGACGGTGATGGTCTGACCTTCTGTGACCTCAGACCTCATAGACAGTTTAGGTTCAGTGGGCGGGTCTGTAGAGAGGAAGCAGAATCTTCTTTAAAGAAGGCACATTATGATTTTATTGTTTTTCTTCCCTCAGTGTCAACGACAGATTTTCCTTCACATCAAGACCAGGTGAATCTGAGACATTTTTAAATGTTTTTAAATGTATCTTCATATTTTGATGTGTTGTTACTATATGTTATATCGGAAGCACTTTGTAACGTTGTTTTGAGAAGTGCTATTTAAATAAATCAAGTTATGACAACAGGCCACTTTAGTCATTTTGAAATAGACGTTTTCACTTAGAGGAAATGTTGGATAAGTTTAATGAATTAATTAATTTATACCATAGTTAAAAGAACCCTGTTGTGTTTTTGACATTGTGGAGTAACGTTTTCTTCTTTTTGGAACCAGCACGTCTGATCAGTATTTACTTTATACACAGTAATGTAGAATATATCCTCCTTGTTTATCCATTCAACATCACAAGTGCATCATTCTACTCACATCTGACTTTAACCTCAGCTGGCTGTGACTTTCCACTTCCAATGTCATTGGTGGCTTCACAGCTGTACAGTCCACTGTCAGAGGGACTGGCTGAATTCACCCTGAAGGTCTGAGTCTGAGTCTGTTGGATGATTTCCTCTCTCCCATCAGTCGTCTTCCTCCAGGTGACAGAGCTCACTGGTGGGTTGGACTTGGCAGAACAGCTCAGTGTCAACAACACATTTTCCTTCACATCAAGACCAGGATTGACTTGAACTGTCACATGTTTGGGACTGTCTGCAGTAACCAAAGATATAGAAAACAGATAACTGTCAGATTTAACCACTTTCTAATATAATGGTCTTTATAACATAGAATAACCTGCATAATATATGTTTTTATGTTTCATCAGGGTGTAAATCAAGGTAAGTTTGGAGACAGTGGATTAGGGATCACAATAACATGCAAACCTGTGAAAATAGAACATTGCATGAAACCAAAATGTATACTATCAGAAACCGTATAATTACTGGGAGTCACAAGGCTTCATATCAACATAATTATACTTTACTCTGGTGGATGAATTACAGAGATTTAAGTAAAAGTAGAAATATCGCAGAGCAAAAATACTCCATTACAAGTGTAGGCTCTGAATTCATAATTAAAATAAGCAGCACAGTAATTTAAAGCGAGAGCAGAGGCTGACATTTCACACACAAGCTGGAAGCAGATGATCAAAGTATTTGAATTACATAAAAATGATCGGAAACATCATAGTACTTACACAGTACTTTTATGCACACTGGTTGACTCTCATCCCCTCTACCAATGCGGTTTGAGGAGCTGCATCTGTAACAAGCTTCATCTGATCTTTGTATTGTTAAACTCAGCTCTCGTCTGTTTGTGGTCTTCAACCAAGAGTCAGTTTGTTGATTTTTGCTGCGGGACCAGGAGTAAGTCTTCGGGGCAGGATTGGCATCGGTGTCACAGGTTAACGTGAGAGAACCACCAACTTTCCCTTGGTTATTAGAAGAGCCACTGACAGAAATGCTCGTCTTCCTCGGCTTATCTGGAAAAAGGACCCAAGTGAAATGACCTTTATCTCAACAACAGGTGAATCTGAAACAGAAGATTCTTTAAGGTTAATTCACAACCCAGATAGCACACGGATGTGGGCCACTTCAGGAAATGATCCATCACTCCTGGTCTTCTCGTGGCCCAGGACAAATCTGGACCAAGACACTTGCTATGTGAGTGACGGCCCACTAAGAATGCAATATTGTGAATACTATGCAGAAGATTTTAGTTCAGAATTCAAATTAAAACAATACATGAAGACAAAGTTTGGGGACAAAGCTTTTGAAACAACAGCCCTGAGATTTAAGTACTTACGGTTATAAATTCCTGAGGTGCTGTTGTTTCAACTGTCAGAAGTGAAAACTAATGAAAAAACTGGATCACTGAAAAAATACATGAGAAGATTTTTCTGCTGCATTGACAAATTTTTTTGTGGAAGATTTTGTCTGATTTGTTTGTTTAAAACATAAAGCCGCAGCTGAAACACTCACATTTCACCACCAACTCCTGCTGCTTGCTGTCCTTTGAGCCCTCAGTGTTCTTGGCACGGCAGAAGTACCAGCCAGCGTCGGATGAAGTCACTTTAAACTCGTGGTAGAGAGAGTTGCTGGGTCGTGAATAAGTATTATTTTCAGTGCTTTTTAACGAATGAGGATTTGTGTTGATCCTCATCAAGGTGAGAGTTGACTGTGGGAAACTTTCAACAGTGCAGCTGATGGTGATGGTCTGACCTTCTGTGACCTCAGAACTCATAGACAGTTTAGGTTCAGTGGGCGGGTCTGTAGAGAGGAAGCAGAATCTTCTTTAAAGAAGGCACATTATATTAGGCATATTAGGCCCATTTTACCGCAAGTTGAAATGGTTCCTTGGGATCTTAATGAAATGTCTGTAACATATTTTGGTCAAAATACCACAAGGATAATTTAAAACAGTACCTTTTTACCATGTCTAAAACAGCCCTGTTAAAGTATCATTATAGAGAACGCTCTTCTCATTGATTTACGGTAGCAGTATTGCCCGTTTATTAGATGTGTTACGGCTTCTTTGTGTATAACGTATGTTGTCAATTCCCTTGTTACCTGTGCATGAGACGGATGAGTAGAGCCGATGCACATGAGAATAAAGTACTTAAACAGACGCTACGCTCATACTTTTTACACCAAGTTACACTGCGTGAGTCAAGATAACTTAACAAGCCCTCCTCAGTTTTACCTGTTTTGAGTGTCGGGCAGAAATTACATCGCGTCAACACCCACCGTGGCCCTTCGATGCTTGTTTTAATTAAACAGTCGGATTCCCCTGGTCCGCACCAGTTCTCAGTCAGCTGCCAGGGGCCAGCCGGAGGGTTCCCCCAGCGGTCGCCGTTGCTGAGGTGATCCGCGAGAAGGGCCCGACACGCGTCTAGAGTGGCCGCCGCTGACCGCCGTACCCAGTCCCCTCCAACGGCCCGCCTTCCGCGCCGGCGCCGTGAGGTGCCACCGGATGAGGACCTCCCGGTGCCGCACACTGAGCCTCTGGCCGCGGAGAGGAGGGCGACGGAGGGACTGCTCCCCCAGCCGCGGCACGTGCCCAGCGGTTTTACCACAAATATGAACATCGGCCAATGATATCGGTGAAAGTCAAGTTTATTACCGATAAGCCGATACAGAGCTGCCAACTTTTCAAAAAACCTTGGAGTGAGATTTTGTCGGGGGTGACCAACATTTTGCCGCGCACACAGCCACACACGTTGGTGGCTCAAATATCAGGGAATTGTTGGAATTTGGCGTTGTATCCATGTTGTTCGCTGCATTCTGGTGGCCTTTGGGGCCCGAAGTCGTTGATAGGAGCGGCCGACTGGAGATGGACAACATTGGTTACATTCTGTGACGCAAAGACATAGCTGAAGGTCCACCCCCAGGAAATGTTGGTTTAAGTAGATGTTGTTTCCTGCATTCTAGTGGATTTTTGGGTGGTATGCTAAAGATGTGCAATACCTGAACTTCTTCTGATTCATGTTCCTCTGATCATGACTTGTAGGGCCTTCTAGCCTTGAGCTGAACATTCAACCAGAAAACTATTGTTGTGCCTCAATGACCACAATATAGCCTAATTAATAGACCTTTGTTTAAGATTTGACCAAGGTAGGTTGATTGACATTTTGATTACAATGGTTTTCAACTAATTCTGAACTGAAACCTAACCTATATTTTAAATAATTGTATTCTTAAGAGCAGTTAATGATTTATGTTCGCCTCCCACCACACTTTCCATCAGACAAAAAAGTACAACAAATAAAGTGCTTAAACAGTAGCCTTTTTAAGCAACACAATGGACCCTCTTCCCCAAAGTAAAATTTGTCTGGAGCCGCAAAACATATTTGATAACAAAGCTAATAAAGTTTTATATAAAGTTATACTATACTAAACTATGGTTTGTTGCATTTATGAAATTATCGAACAACAATAAAGAAAACTGTTGACATTTGATTGATATTTTTACCTGTTACAACAAAGGAAAAACCAAACGCTTATGAAGAGAAGAAAATACACAGGCAAGTGTCGGCCTACTTTGAAATAAATTAAACAGACCTTTGTAGGGTTATTTGAGTCCTCCCCGTATTTGTGGGAAATGTATGAAATAAGAAGTACCCTATTTTTAAATAAATAAAAACATATAGCTGCAGCCTAATAGCTTAAAAATATATATTTTAGTTGGCGAAATATTTAAACGAAAAGTGAGAGCAGCTCAGGCTGGAGGCGGACACAGAAACTGCAGCTCGGTAGAAACCAAATGCAGCTTCTGCTCTGATCAAGACGCTGAGCTCTGATCAGCTGAGACCAGAGAAACTCTGTGTTTTCACTGTTTCCACTGAGCAGCCGGTGAGTCAGTGACCAGCTCCTTCACGTGAACGAGCTCTGGTCTTGTGTCTCTGAGCGAGTGCGCGGGGCGGGGGGCGGAGCCTCGGGACCGGTGCGCTATCTGGGGCACACACACACACACACACACACACGCCCGCTCCTGGTACTTCATGACGGCCTGATACGATGATGTTTTAAAAAATGATCGTGACTTAGTTAACCACCAACATTTTCGTCTCGTCTCGTCAACAAGTTAAAATAGATTTAGTCATGCGCTTCACTTCAAAGATCCAGGTTTTTTTTGGCGTGAGAAATTGGATGTGTGGCGTGAGTGCGTGTGAAAACATGCAAAAGCGTGTGTCACACGGCGGAAGCGTGAGAGTTGGCAGCTCTGCGATATCAGTAAACGAGGCGAATATCGGCCGCTACCGATGTTCGGCCGATATATCGGTGCATCCCTAGTCTTTATAATATAGAATGACCCTGTATAATATGTTTTTTTATTTCATCAGGGTCTATTTCATGGTTAATTTGTAGGTAGTGGACTAATTTATATAAGAGAGCACAATAACATGCAAACCTGTGAAAATAATTCATTGCATTACATAATTACACCACAAATTGTACTATAAGAAAAATTATAAGTGCTTAAAATCACAAGCCTTCATATCAACAGAATAATAATTTACTCTGGTGGAAGAATTACAGAGATTTAAGTAAAAGTAGAAATATTGCAGTACAAAAATACTCCATTACAAGTATAGGCCCTGAATTCATAATTTAAATGAGCAGCAAAGTAGTTTATCAGGAGTATTCATTAAGTGGCAGAGTGGCAGCACGTAACATTACTGGATCATTATTATTTATAATTTATAGATTAAATGACTTTATATAGGGTCTGGTAGTTTATTGATATTTTCTAAACTCTACAGTACTTAATCAAATAGACACATTTAGTTTATGTGATTCATTTCTCAGAAGTAAAAGTTGATGGAGGAGTAAATGAGAAAAGCTACTTTTGTATTTATAGATCTTTTAAGAAAGATTTGGTTTGATATGTTTGGTTGAAAAAAAAAGCCGCAGCTGAAACACTCACATTTCACCACCAACTTCTTCTGCTTGCTGTCCTTATAGCCCTCAGTGTTCCTGGCACGGCAGACGTACCAGCCAGCGTCAGCTGAAGTCACAGTAAACGAGTGGGAGAGAGAGTTGATGGGTCGTGGATTAAGACTATTTTCAGCCTGATTATTTGTGTTGGTCCTCATCAAGGTGAGAGTTGACTGTGGGAAACTTTCAGCAGTGCAGCTGATGGTGATGGTCTGACCTTCTGTGACCTCAGACCTCATAGACAGTTTAGGTTCAGTGGGCGGGTCTGTAGAGAGGAAGCAGAATCTTCTTTAAAGAAGGCACATTATGATTTTATTGTTGTTCTTCCCTCTAGTCTGTGTTACATATGTTTCTTGTAAATGTAAATGTTTTGCAGAGCAAAATATCCAACAATCTGTGGTAAAGGGAGCTCTTCTCTTGAACCTCCTAAACTCCTCTTCATCAGTCCAGCTGATATGAATTATTGTACAAAAGGACAAAGTTGGGGGACAAAGCTTTTGAAACAAGAGCCCTGAGGCTCTGAAACAGCCTGAACGAGGACATACTGCAGACTGAGTCAGGAGGTGAAAACAAACTTTTATCTTTCTAATTTTTGTAAATGGAACATGAACCAAACTAAAAAGTCAAAATACACATCAACTAAAATGATTTCAAAGATGCATTCTGTCGTTTTATCAATGGTTTATGTTCAAATGTCCATTTTTCATGTACGTTAGGTTAATAATTATATTTCAACCCGGAGGAGCCTTGGTTGCTCGGGCAGGAAGGACACATTTGTGTACTGATTGTAATTTTATGTATATTCTGAAACATATTTCCATATTCAGATTTGTATTGTACATACATTTAACGGGACTTCCAGGGTCACTTGTAGAAACATCTGTCGGTGAAAACACAAGTGGAGAAGTCAGTTAATCTTTAATTATGCAAATGTTGGTAAAAACACAAAACATTGTTTTAAAGTGGAGAATAAAATCCTTACGTTTTATTAGGGCCAGAAAAACCAACCACGTGACTGTCTGAGCCTCCATCTCATGTGGGACGACAACTGGATTCCTGAAACAAATTAAAAATTAAAAGTGGATAAAAACATTTAAAGATCACATAACTTTCTGTATTTACTGTAAAACGTGTGATTATAAGTTATTTTTCAGCCTGTGTCAGAATTTCCTTCTTCCTCTTTTCATTTCTTTTACTGACAGTTAGAGTTGTCTTTGTTTTGTTCCTCAGGTCAAAATGGTTGTGAACTTGTGGTTTGAAAACAGAAAATTCACCTCACTTCTATGCAGAATTAGTCATTTATTAAAGGAAATTAAGTGTTTTTGTTAATCCCAGAGTTCAGTTTCTTTTTTCCTTTAATAACTAAAGTATTGTTTATTTTCCTTTTTCTTTTTTAATTTTATTTGACATTAGCTACTTGTCCGACTAACTTTTATTCAAAGAACCCAAAGAACACATATACAATATGTCGACTGGAAAATAACAGTGTATTCATTACATTTACATTTTTGAACCTTTAGTCTGAAATATACAGTTTAAAAAGTCATATCTGTCTCTTTGGGTTCATCTCAGTCTTCAGGGAACTACGACATCTGAAACCGATGTTTGAGTTTTCATTTGGAAAAAAGTTTTTCAACTGACTGGAAGAAAAAGTGTTTTAAATTATTATAAATTGTATGAAAAAAAAATCATTTTGTTTGTAATCAGTGTATCTACTGTAAATACAACTTCTGAAAGACTTTATTTTACTCTAGTAGATTAACATCATGAGGAGATAAATAACCATTGAAGCTTGTTCTTACCTCAGAGGACCCACTTGTATCAGTCTGTCACACACGGCCTCACTCCGAGAATGAGACTTTACAGAAAAAGGAAGTTTTCACACTTTGAAAGGGGATGCAAAGAAATGATTATCATCCCCTGTCATGCAAACCAGAAAACAGCTTCTTGTAGGTGTTCAGATTACACTGATAGAGTTTGCAGCTTCTCACAGTATCTGCACTCAGATGCTCTTCCCCCCACTTCCTCTATTAGTTGTTGTTTGTAGTGAAGTCTTGTTGATAGGCACAGAGCAGTTTTCATTACTTCATATTTATTTTGAGAATTCCTGCTCACATAGTATTCATAGTGTCTCTATTTAAAACTTCATCTAACAATGTGAAAACGTATCAAAAGGGTTTGTGGAGAGATGAATAAACATAAAAGTGCAGGTGAACAACACGTAAACAGGAAACATCTCACACAGAGAAAAGCATTTCACTCCCAGAGAGCTGCAGCCACGATCTTCACGGCATCGGCCGCCATTTCATCAATGGCGCCGTTCAGAGCTTGCAGCATGGCGGTGAAGGAGCAGCTGGCTTAACAGGCGTGTCTGGGCATGGCCATCTCCACCAGCTTTGACGACACCGTGGCCAAGTCCTGTTCTGCCGCCGCCAGCCGCCGCTTCACTTCCCCTTTGGTAACCTCCCCTGACAGCACACAGGTCCGCAGCCCTTTAAGTCTCGGGGGTTCCAGGCCTCGCTGCCGGGCCAGTCGCTCGACTGATTTGTCATCCAGGCACAGAGATAACTGAGCTTTTGTCAGGATCCACACCGCTACTCACGAGTCCACCATAGAAGCCAACGGGGGGGGGGCGGGAACGGCAGACATCCCAACAGATAGCGACGCAGAGGCCCATCGTGGAGCTTTGAAGGCCTCCTTTTTCTGGGTGACCAGGGCTGAGGTGAGCGTCGGGAGAGCCAAGAGAAGGGCTTGGGCTCGGATATCTGGAAGGTCTTTGCCCAAGTCGTCCAACAGACTGCCCTTCCACAACTTATGACCCTTCACCTATCTTTAGTTGTTCAGGAGAGCATGACCCAGACAAATACCTTCATCTGAAGTAACTTAATCAGCTCCATGCAGGTCCGGACCTCGGTATTATTTGAAAATGTGGGTATGTGGGTGGTGGGTGAGTGAGTAGGAGGTGGAGTGGATCATCTTCTGGTAAATATACAAGGTAACGTAGTGTTAACGTCTCCTGCTCGACCTCCAGACCGGAGTCGGTGACGTACAGGGGAGACGTCTGTTCTCCTCCCGGGCTGAAGCCGCTTCTCACTTCAGGGTTCACACCCTTCACTTTCTGCAGCAGTAGAGAAATAACGGAGAAGCTGTTGTATTTATTTTCCAACACACTGTAACTTTTACTGTCCATCTTTATACTTTCTCTCTCTCTCTCTCTCTCTCTCTCTCTCTGAGTGCATGTTGGGACTGAGTGTGGTGAGTGAGCTGGAGAAAGTTTGTTCAAATTGTTTGATTTTTCTACCTGTTTTTTTGCTCTTTTTTCCCTCTGCACTTGTAGTAGAGGTGTTTTTTGTTTCTGTGTGAGTGACAGTGTCATGAGCAGCAGTTTTTAGTTGTTAGTTGTGTGTTTGTGTTTGTGCAGCATGGCTGCTGCAGGTGGAGGCTCCGGCCTCCACAAGTTAACACGCCGACACGGCATCAAACTGTGTCCGGCTGTGGACTGCTCGGTGGAGGAGGTCGGTCTGGCTGTGGGTGAGGTTGTGGGGTATGACAGTGTGAAGTCGGCCTCACGTATGAACAGTGCTGTGGTTGTGTTTGTGGATAGCATTGAAAAAGCTAACCAGCTACTGGAGAGGGGAGTGGTGATTCAGGGCTCCTACACACCTGTGTTGTCCCTGGCTAATCCGGTCAAGAAGGTCCTCATTTCTAATGTCCCCCCATTCCTGAAGAATGAGCTAATAGAGAAAGAACTGGCCAGACATGGACAATTAATGTCCCCCATTAAAATGATCCCCATTTACAGTAGATCTCCACACCTCAAACATGTCGTGTCTTTTAGGAGACACGTGTTTATGGTGCTCAAGAAAAGTGAGGAAGAGTTGAACCTGGTTTTTAGTTTTAAAGTTGAGGATTTCAACTACACGGTGCATGTAACATCAGGGAACATGAAATGTTTTGGCTGTGGGAAGGAGGGACACCTGATCCGCTTGTGCCCGGACAGAGCCGGTGGGGGCCAGTCGGCTGCCTCTGCATCGGGCCCCCCGCCTGCCTTGGCGGGTGGTGACTCGGCTGCTCCTGCACCGGGGCCTCCGCCTGCCTTGGCAGTCGATGGTTCCGCTGCTCCTGCACTGGGGCCCCCGCCTGCCCTGGCTAGTGGTGTTTCCGGTGCTCCTGCGCCGGGGCCCCCTCCTGCCTTGGCCGTTGATGGTTCCGCTGCTCCTGCACCGGGGCCCCCGCCTGCCTTGGCGGGTGGTGACTCGGCTGCTCCTGCACCGGGGCCTCCGCCTGCCTTGGCAGTCGATGGTTCCGCTGCTCCTGCACCGGGGCCCCCGCCTGCCCTGGCTAGTGGTGTTTCCGGTGCTCCTGCGCCGGGGCCCCCTCCTGCCTTGGCCGTTGATGGTTCCGCTGCTCCTGCACCGGGGCCCCCGCCTGATTTGGCGGATGGTGGTTCGTCTGCTCCTGCATCGGGGCCCCTGCCGGCCTTGGGGGGTGGTGACTCGGCTGCTCCTGCACCGGGGCCTCCGCCTGCCTTGGCAGTCGATGGTTCCGCTGCTCCTGCACCGGGGCCCCCGCCTGCCCTGGCTAGTGGTGTTTCCGGTGCTCCTGCGCCGGGGCCCCCTCCTGCCTTGGCCGTTGATGGTTCCGCTGCTCCTGCACCGGGGCCCCCGCCTGATTTGGCGGATGGTGGTTCGTCTGCTCCTGCATCGGGGCCCCCGCCGGCCTTGGGGGGTGCTGGGGCCTCTGTCCTGATGGAGCCGCGGGGCGACACACCAGGTTCACGGGGGGAGGACATTGAGGATGTCCATCAGGAGAACGAGGTCAGAAACACTCAAACAGACACTAGAGGAGCAGAGGCAGAGCTCTCTGATGAGGAGGATTTTTTGATGGAGGAAGAGTTTAAAAAACTGTCAGCCAAAAGAAAAAACCCAGAAAACAAGACAAATAGTGACCAAGCTACAAAAGTTTCAAAGAAAAACCCACCGTGTTCTTCCTCTCAGTCAGAGGAACGTTTAACAGAAACACAGGAGAACAAGCAGGTGGATGAAGAAGGTTTTTACACCTTCACCAGCATCCAGACCTTTTTACAACAGACTAAGGGCTCAAGACTGGTTAACGTAGAGGACTACTTCCCTGATTTGAAACTTTTCCTCCACTCAGTGAGACACTCCGTGTTGAAGGATGAGGATGACCCGTGGTTCACAAAACAGGAGTTTTACCGCCTGAAAAAAATAATGGCAAAAATCCGAGCCCAATTGGCCACTTGATGTTTAAACCCTGTCTGTTTTTCCTCTGTCTGTTTTGACCCTTTATGTTTTGGTCTAAAGACACTCTCATCCAACCTGGTCTGGAGACCAGTAGCCCGTGCCATACTGGAGCGGTGTGGCCCTTACCTGGACTACGCTGCAGGTCTGGCCTCACGTTTGGGGGATCAGGTCAGTCAGGTGGTCAGCCTCCTGCTGAGAGGCTGGAACCAGAAGCTGACTCACCCTGACCTTCAGTTGATCACTGTGATGGACTCATTCAGCCGGACTCCAGTGATCCTCTTCCCGATGAAAACCTTTTGTTCCTGAGTTTAAATGTGGAAGTTCTTTGTTTGAAGTCAAAAAAGAGCAGCTGGTTTTTGGTCATTTTTTTGGGTTTGAATATTGTATTATTGTTTTTTCTTTTCGATCAATTTTTTGATATGTTATAGTAACTTGTTTGTTGGAACTAAACTGAGAAAATAAAAGTGACTTAAAAAATCAAAATCTCTCTCTCTCTCTCTCTCTCTCTCTCTCTCTCTCTCTCTCTCTCTCTCTCACTCTCACTCTCACTCTCACTCTCTCTCACTCTCTTAAACACACAGAAGCTCTACCATTATAACAGGAGGCCAATTAGTGAATTGATGGACAGAATCTACTCTGCACTGTTACAATGTAAATATATGAGCTGGGTTGTTGTGTTTCTTCTCTGAGACTCAAATGAAGAGATTTCTTCAGACACACTTTCCTTTGGGAAGGAACAAGAGGCTGAAGTCAAGCCCAAGAGAGAAAGACAGAAAGGTGGTGATGATGAGAGACAAGGACCAGTGTTCCCACTGTTCCCACTCAGGGCAGTATTGGTGTTATATAACTGTGCTGTTGAATACAAAGAAAGAAAGTTCATAATTTGTTCCAACATATTTCATTTTATTTTGAGCAACAGGATATTTACATTTCATGTGTGTGGGTTTGGATTAAGTTCACAACACTGGAAAGCACAAAAAAAACATTCAGCAGTGATTCTCAGCATTTCTTGTCTAACTGCATGTAATTTATATATATAGATTATATCAAAAGTTATTAATACAATCATTTTACACTCACATTAATTACATTTTAAGTTTCAAAATAAGGATTTTAACCGTTTATCCCTCACATTTAGCTTTGTTCACTATTTTCTCCAGAACCTTTAATTAACAGTTTTAAATATTGATATATTATATTTTAGCTCAGTAATGTAACTTCTGTACCTTCTTGCTAACTTGTTTTAAAATATTCCTAATGGCAACACGGTTTAACACATGAACTCTTCAGACTCTCTGTGATGACTTATTGTGAATATAAACATCCTCAGGCCCGAGGTAGCTGTAAAAAGTAGGACGAGAACATCTCGGGTCAAATCCTGACGTTAGAGTAAAGACTCTCATCTTGGTGTGAGCTGCTGGAGTCTCTGTTGGTCGTCTGACGTCGGGGCGTCGCTGTGAATCTCACCTGTGGAAAGTTCAGTTCCACTTCACCTTCACTGGTGTGGTCGTCAAGTAGATTTGGAGATGTTGGTGCACGTGCAGCTGCATCACTAATGTCATCATAGTCCCGCAGGCTCTCTGGTTCCTTCTAGGATGAGAGTGAAGGTAGTTTAAAGTTTATTTGTGCTACAATTTCTGGATTAAATTCACCTAATAGCAAAATATACGGACTGATATAAAGAAATGAGAGGTCACAGTTCCTGACCTTTTTAACTCGTGTTGGCTTGGACACCTTCGCATACACGGAGTCTTCTTCCACCTTTCTTTGCTTCTTCCTTGAAAAACAAATATCAACATGACATGTGCTGATTAATAACGACTTTGTTGTTCTGGTATTGTAACACAAAGATTAAATTCTCACTTCAGATTATTCTTAAAGTTCAGAGGAGCGTAGTTGACAGAATCCTCCTCGGTGTTTCCAGCCTGCCGTCTTGTGGGGTTTTGTGCAGAGGCAGCCTGATCAGATGGAGACAGAAAACATCAGTGATTATCAAGCAGCAACTGAATCACTTCATTCATGCTCTAAAATGGATGCTGTACAGGTTATCTTTTCATCACTGGCCCCAGTACACTGAGATATAAGTGCACTGATAGACAGCTACTGACAGGGCAAACAGTGAGGGCAGGATATGGAAGAACAAGGAGGGAAAAGCAACAGCTTGAACAGTAAAAGACACATCTGCCTGTAGAGCCAGATTAATACTGATGATAGAAGATGGAAGGCAGTAGCTCTACATGGTCAATTTGAGGGGTTGAAGATATCCTGATAGATTATTTTATTGATAATTTTTAAAAATGATGTGCACATGTTGTTGTCTTGTTTCAGATCCTTGCATCGTGTGTTCTCAAAATAAAACAAATAACAGATTCTGGGACTTTGGATGCTTTATAATATCACCACTAAAACATATTTGATAACCGATAGTCCGTGACGGCATTGCATAGGGTCTGCGAAATTAACTTTGATATTTCAACACATTTCCAGATTACTCTTGAATATCATGAAAAATATCTAAAATAAGAGAAATATATCTAAAATAATATAAAGGTGATGAGGGGAACCTTGAAACCGGCTTGGGGCTAGAAACTGCAGGTAGTTCTCCCCTGTGCATGCGTGTTAAATAGAGATGTACAAGAGCGGTTGACCTAGGTAGAAAAACTCTCAGGAGGTGTTGGAGATGTAGTTTGTGTGATGGGAATTTTTGTTTTCCCAAAAAGAAGGCCCAAAAGGGCAGCATTAATAATGACAATATGAATAGACAAAAGAGTGAAAAACAAATACTTTGTAATGAGAAAAATGAATTGGCATAATAGCCAAAACAATTAATTGCAATAACAGTCAACTTTACCACGTTCGCTGGTTGAGAAACAATTTCTTAGGAGAGTTATAACACTTACGTCTATCGAGTAGCAGTTCTCCCAACAGAATGAATAGACAAGCTTAAATCGGGTCTAAGCACGCCCCTACAGTTGGCACAAACCATGATTGTTATTGATCACCGTTACTTTAACGTTCTCTCAACATGTCAGCTACATGTCTGTACATTTAAGTCATGAACGTTATATATTGATGTACATATGGTTCTGAGATGCAGTACAACTACAAACTGCTTTTTAATTATGTTTTCAATTCGTAAGCACTGAAAATCAACCATTTTCGTGGTTTTTTACACAGATTTTTCTTGATTTGTTAAGTAGATATATCTAGATTTGCTTTAGAGTATTTGGAAGAATCAGTAGTTTTACAGCTGTAAAAGGTTAGAAGTGATGAGGCAGAGGCTTAAATATCCTGAATCTTAGACTTGTACTCTCCTTTATCACTGTTTCCTATGATTTCAATATACATAAAGCCAATTAGATATAAATGTTGAAGTTTCAACAACTGGTTGTTAAATAATTGAAAAAATCGATTGTGCTACAACACGGTTCTGACAACAGGCCACCATGACTAGATACTTTGAATTAAACTCTTTTTAATATAAATCTTCTTGAGTTTTACTAAAGTCTCTGTTTAAAGACTGTTTTAACTTATTGTTTTCTAGTTCAAAGTGTTGTCTCAACCTGGGACTCACCTGGGGCAGATTCAAAATGCTGTAAACAAGGTTGATGTCGGTCGGAGGCCTGTGGAATATAAAAGATATGTAAGAATAAACATATGCATACAGAGTGAATGACTATTATAAATAACAGGGCAGACTTTCATTGTGCTATTGATGTCGGAGGATATAGAACATAAATGGATGCTTTGACTATAGCATGAGCAGCAGTCCATGTCTGACTCTGTCCCACATGATGATCCTTGTCCTGGGTGGGGACAGTGTGTTGAGTGGGTGTGGTCGTACGTGCTGTCTGGAAGAGGCTGGTGTTCAGGGGCGTCTGGACGACTCAACTGCTCCGAGAAACCAGAAGGGGATTTGGTGTTTGTTGTTCCTTGTTGAATAGATTTTTTCCTCCTGAGTCTGAAAACATAGAGGGACATGATGTGGTTACACATGCCAGACCATCTCTGAAATGTATTTATTTAATCAAATTAACTTCTTATTCATTCACCTTAAAACTATGACGATTAAAATGATAATCATCAGGACAAATAGAGCAGGGAGGACGAACTTCAGGATGTGCAGAGAGTTTCCTGTGGCTAAAAGAGAGAGAGCATCATATCGAGCTTCACCTTTGGCTACCGAAATCAAATCATTTACTCCTTGATTCTTATTGTGTGTTTGTGCGAAGGATGTAGGAAATGGGATGTACAGATGGACAACCAGAAAACATGATCTGATATAAACCTCCCACATGTGTCCTGAGCAATAAAACACACAGTTATAAGGTCTTGAAATTCACTCACGTTCAAACAGATGGACGGGATCAGACAAACTTTGATCTACTTCATTTTGAGCGATGCAGTAGTAGACTCCTGACTGGTTTGAGTACACTGTGTGGTTTTGATGCTCTGACATAAGTTCATCCTGTTCCTCTCCCTGACTCTTCCTGTACCATGAGTAGTGTTGGACTGGGGGAAAGCTGTGACTGAAGCAGCTCAGCATCACGGAGCTCCTCCTGTCAAGCTCCTGCTTCTCTGCCGACTCCGTGATGTGTGTGTGTTTTGAAACGTATTTTCGCACCAGTTAATGGGCATTGAAACAATAAAAGATAAAAAGGAACTGGCTTTAGATTCTCCTGATGAAACTTTCAATTTTTCTCTCAGCAATTTCTCTTCCTAGCAAAGGGTTAACCCTAACAGCCACTGATTTTAGGTAAGTGTTCCATTTTTTTTACTTATTTCTGATCAGATTTGCTAAACCTTATTTTGAATGACATCACATTGTGGAGTAATGTTTTCTTCTTTTTGGAACCAGCACGTCTGATCAGTATTTACTTTATACACAGTAATGTAGAATATATCCTCCTTGTTTATCTATTCACCATCACAAGTGCATCATTCTACTCACATCTGACTTTAACCTCAGCTGGCTGTGACTTTCCACTTCCAATGTCATTGGTGGCTTCACAGCTGTACAGTCCACTGTCAGAGGGACTGGCTGAATTCACCCTGAAGGTCTGAGTCTGAGTCTGTTGGATGATTTCCTCTCTCCCATCAGTCGTCTTCCTCCAGGTGACAGAGCTCACTGGTGGGTTGGACTCAGCAGAACAGGTCAGTGTCAACAACACATTTTCCTTCATATCAAAACCAGGATTGGCTTGAACTGTCACATGGTTGGGACTGTCTGCAGTAACCAAACATATAGAAAACAGAACTGTCAGATTTAACCACTTTCTAATATAATGGTCTTTATAACATAGAATAACCTGCATAATATATGTTTTTATGTTTCATCAGGATGTAAATCAAGGTAAGTTTGGAGACAGTGGATTAGGAATCACAATAACATGCAAACCTGTGAAAATAGAACATTGCATGAAACCAAAATGTATACTATAAGAAACCGTATAATTACTGGGAGTCACAAGGCTTCATATCAACATAATTATACTTTACTCTGGTGGATGAATTACAGAGATTTAAGTAAAAGTAGAAATATCGCAGAGCAAAAATACTCCATTACAAGTGTAGGCTCTGAATTCATAATTAAAATAAGCAGCACAGTAGTTTAAAGCGAGAGCAGAGTCTGACATTTCACACACAAGCTGGAAGCAGATGATCAAAGTATTTGAATTACATAAAAATGATCGGAAACATCATAGTACTTACACAGTACTTGTATGCACACTGGTTGACTCTCATCCCCTCTACCAATGAGGTTTGAGGAGCTGCATCTGTAACAAGCTTCATCTGCTCTTTGTATTGTTAAACTCAGCTCTCGTCTGTTTGTGTTCTTCCACCAAGAGTCAGTTTGTTGATTTTTGCTGCGGGACCAGGAGTAAGTCATCGGGGCAGGATTGGCATCGGTGTCACAGGTTAACGTGAGAGAACCACCAACTTTCACTTGGTTATCAGAAGAGCCACTGACAGAAATGCTCGTCTTCCTCGGCTTATCTGGAAAAAGGACCCAAGTGAAATGACCTTTATCTCAACAACAGCTGAATCTGAAGCTTCTGGTCTTCTCATGACTCAGGACAAATCTGGACCAATACACTTCTATGGGAGTGACGTCCACTAAGAATGTAATATTGTGAATACTATGCAGAAGATTTTAGTTCAGAATTCAAATTAAAACAATAGATGAAGACAAAGATGTTGAAACAACAGCCCTGAGATTGAAGTACTTACGGTTATAAATTCCTGAGGTGCTGTTGTTTCAACTATCAGAAGTAAAAACTAATGAAAAAACTGGATCACTGAAAAAATACATGAGAAGATTTTTCTGCTGCATTGACAATTTTTTTTATGGAAGATTTTGGCTGATTTGTTTGTTTAAAACATAAAGCCGCTGCTGAAACACTCACATTTCACCACCAACTTCTTCTGCTTGGTGTCCTTTGAGCCCTCAGTGTTCTTGGCACGGCAGAAGTACCAGCCAGCGTCGGCTGAAGTCACTTTAAACGTGTGTGAGAGAGAGTTGATGGGTCGTGAATACAGATTTTCTTCAGGGATTATTTCAGCCTGATTATTTGTGTTGATCCTCATCAAGGTGAGAGTTGACTGTGGGAAACTTTCAGCAGTGCAGTTGATGGTGATGGTCTGATCTTCTGTGACCTCAGACCTCATAGACAGTTTAGGTTCAGTGGGCGGGTCTGTAGAGAGGAAGCAGAATCTTCTTTAAAGAAGGCACATTATGATTTTATTGTTTTTCTTCCCTCAGTGTCAACGACACATTTTCCTTCACATCAAGATCAGGTGAATCTGAGAAATTTTTAAATGTTATTAAATGTATCTTCATATTTTGATGTGTTGTTACTATATGTTATATCGGAAGCACTTTGGTAGTAACGTTGTTTTGAGAAATGCTATTTAAATAAATCAAGTTATGACAACAGGACACTTTTATCTTGGTTCATTCGCTGAATTAACGTTGGTCAAATTTGTATTCTTTTATGACAGATTTTTAATTTGTTTCTAAATTTATATTCATATTTTTCTGTATTTCATTTTTTTTTTATATTTGGGAAGCAGTTTGTAACGTTGTTTTGAGAAGTGCTATTTAAATAAATCATGTTATGACAACAGGCCACTTTAATCTTTTTGAAATAGACGTTTTCTTAGAGGAAATGTTGGATAAGTTTAATGAATTAATTAATTTACACCACAGTTAAAAGAACCCTGTTGTGTTTTTGACATTGTGGAGTAATGTTTTCTTCTTTTTGGAACCAGCACGTCTGATCAGTATTTACTTTATACACAGTAATGTAGAATATATCCTCCTTGTTTATCCATTCACCATCACAAGTGCATCATTCTACTCACATCTGACTTTAACCTCAGCTGGCTGTGACTTTCCACTTCCAATGTCATTGGTGGCTTCACAGCTGTACAGTCCACTGTCAGAGGGACTGGCTGAATTCACCCTGAAGGTCTGAGTCTGAGTCTGTTGGATGATTTCCTCTCTCCCATCAGTCGTCTTCCTCCAGGTGACAGAGCTCACTGGTGGGTTGGACTCAGCAGAACAGCTCAGTGTCAACAACACATTTTCATTCACATCAAGTCCAGGATTGGCTTGAACTGTCACATGTTTGGGACTGTCTGCAGTAACCAAAGATATAGAAAACAGAGAACTGTCAGATTTAACCAATGTTCAGTATAATGGTCTTTATAATATAGAATGACCCTGTATAATATGTTTTTTTATTTCATCAGGGTCTAATTCATGGTAGATTTATAGGTAGTGAACTAATTTATCAAAGGGAGAACAAAAACATGCAAACCTATGAAAACAATACATTGCATTACACAATTACACCACAAATTATACTATAAGAACACATATAACTGCTTAAAGTTAGATGGCTTCAATTTAATAGAATTGTACTTTAGTCTGATGGAAGAATTACAGAGATTTAAGTACTTTAGGTCATTAATTTCTCAGTTGCTACTGTTTCAACGGTCAGAAGAAATAATTCATGAAAAAAAACTGGACCACAGAAAAAATACATGTGAACAATTTACTTTTGCAATGATAGTTTTTTTATAGGAACATTCTGGTTTGATTTGTTTGGATGAAAAAAAAGTAGCAGCTGAAGTAAGTCGTCGGGGCAGGATTGGCATCGGTGTCACATGTTAACATGAGAGAACCACCAACTTTCACTTGGTTATCAGAAGAGCCACTGACAGAAATGCTCGTCTTCCTCGGCTTATCTGGAAAAAGGACCCAAGTGAAAAGACCTTTATCTCAACAACAGGTGAATCTGAAACAGAAGATTCTTTCAGGTTAATTCACAACCCAGATAGCAGACGGATGTGGGCCACTTCAGGAAATGATCCATCACTTCTGGTCTTCTCGTGGCCCAGGACAAATCTGGACCAAGACACTTGCTATGTGAGTGACGGTCCACTAAGAATGTAATATTGTGAATACTATGCAGAAGATTTTAGTTCAGAATTCAGATTAAAACAATACATGAAGACAAAGTTTGGGGACAAAGCTTTTGAAACAACAGCCCTGAGATTTAAGTACTTACGGTTATAAATTCCTGAGGTGCTGTTGTTTCAATTATCAGAAGTAAAATTAATGAAAAAACTGGATCACTGAAAAAATACATGAGAAGATTTTTCTGCTGCATTGACAAATTTTTTTATGGAAGATTTTTTCTGATTTGTTTGTTTAAAACATAAAGCCGCTGCTGAAACACTCAGAATCTTCTTTAAAGAAGGAACATTATGATTTTATTGTTTTTCTTCCCTCAGTGTCAACAACACATTTTCCTTTACATCAAGACCAGGTGAATTACGAGACATTTTTAATTGTTATTAAATGTATCTTCATATTTTGATGTGTTGTTACTATATATGTTATATCGGAAGCACTTTGTAACGTTGTTTTTAGAAGAGCTATTTAAATAAATCAAGTTATGACAACAGGCCACTTAAGTCATGTTGAATAGTAGAAGAAAGTCGAAAAATCGCAGTACAAAATACTCCATTACAAGTATAGGCCCTGATTTCATAATTTAAATAAGCAGCACAGTAGTTTATCAGGAGTATTCATTAAGTGGCAGAGTGGCACCACGTAACATTACTGGATCATTTTTATTGATAATTTATAGATTAAATTACTTTATATAGGGTCTGGTAGTTTATTCATATTGTCCAAGCTCTACAGAACTTAATCAAATAGACACATTTACTTTAGGTCATTCATTTCTCAGGTGCTATTGTTTCAACTGTCAGACGTAATAGTTGATAGAAAAACACATGAGAAAAGCTACTTTTGCATAAACAGATTTTTTAAAGGAAGATTTGGTTTGATCTGTTTGGTTGAAAAAAAAAGCAGCAGCTGAAACACTCACATTTCACCACCAACTCCTTCCACTTGCTGTCCTTTGAGCCCTCAGTGTTCTGGGCACAGCAGACGTACCAGCCAGCGTCGGATGAAGTCACTTTAAACTCGTGGGAGAGAGAGTTGATGGGTCGTGAATTAAGATTATTTTCAGGGATTATTTCAGCCTGATTAGTTGTATTGATCCACATCAAGGTGAGAGTTGACTGTGGGAAACTTTCAACAGTGCAGCTGATGGTGATGGTTTGACCGTCTGTGACCTCAGAACTCATAGACAGTATAGGTTCAGTGGGCGGGTCTGTAGAGAGGAAGCAGAATCTTCTTTAAAGAATGGACATTATGATTTTATTGTTGTTCTTCCCTCTAGTCTGTGTTATATAGGTTTCTTGTCAATGTAAAAGTTCTCTAGAGCAAAAGATCCAACAATCTGTGGTAAAGGGAGCTCCTCTCTTGAAGCTCCTTAACTCCTCTTCATCAGTCCAGCTGATATGAATTATTGTACAAAAGGACAAAGTTGGGGGACAAAGCTTTTGAAACAAGAGCCCTGAGGCTCTGAAACAGCCTGAACGAGGACATACTGCAGACTGAGTCAGGAGGTGAAAACAAACTTTTATCTTTCTTCATTCACTGATTTTACGTAGGTCTAGTTTTCTGTTCGTTTATTTATTCTTTTATGACAGATTTTTGTAGCCAAATTGATTGTGAAACTATGTAGAGTGAAGCTTTTTGTGCCAAACTGCTCTAGAGTCATAACTGATCTTGAAGAGTTCAAACCATCGACTAAAAGTGAAGTCAAAGTGTCTAGATCGCCACCTGGTGCCTGATTGCAGTATAAATCTCACCTCATGAATTTTTGTAAATGGGACATGGACCAAACTAAAAAGTCAAAATACACATCAACTAAAATGATTTCAAAGATGCATTCTGTCGTTTTATCAATGGTTTATGTTCAAATGTCCATTTTTCATGTACGTTAGGTTAATAATTATATTTCCACCCGGAGGAGCCTTGGTTGCTCGGGCAGGAAGGACACATTTGTGTACTGATTGTAATTTTATGTATATTCTGAAACATATTTCCATATTCAGATTTGTATTGTACATACATTTAACGGGACTTCCAGGGTCACTTGTAGAAACATCTGTCGGTGAAAACACAAGTGGAGAAGTCAGTTAATCTTTAATGCAAATGTTGGAAAAAAAACACCAACTTTATTTTCAAAATGGAAAAATAAAATCCTTACGTTTTATTAGGGCCAGAAAAACCAACCACGTGACTGTCTGAGCCTCCATCTCATGTGGGACTACAACTGGATTCCTGAAACAAATTAAAAATTAAAAGTGGATAAAAACATCTTAAGATCACATAACTTTCTCTATTTACTGTAAAACGTGTGATTATAAGTTATTTTTCAGCTTGTATCAGAATTTCCTTCTTCCTCTTTTCATTTCTTTTACTGACAGTTAGAGTTGTCTTTGTTTTGTTCCTCATGTCAAAATGGTTGTGAACTTGTGGTTTGAAAACACAAAATTCACCTCACCTCTATGCAGAATTAATCATTTATTCAAGGAAATTAAGTGTTTTTGTTAATCCCAGAGTTCAGTTTCTTTTTTACTTTAATAACTAAAGTATTGTTTATTTTCTGTTTTATTTTTTAATTTTATTTGAAATTAGCTTCTTGTCTGACTAACCTTTATTCAAAGAACCCAAAGAACACATATACAATATGTCGACTGGAAAAATAACAGTGTATTCATTACATTTACATTTTTTAACCTTAAGTCTGAAATATACAGTTTAAAAAGTCATATCTGTCTCTTTGGGTTCATCTCAGTCTTCAGGGAACTACGACGTCTGAAACTAATGTTTGAGTTTTCATTTGGAAAATTTTTTTTCAACTGACTGGAAGAAAAAGTGTTTTAAATTATTATAAATTTTATGAAAAAAAAATCATTTTGTTTGTAATCAGTGTATCTACTGTAAATACAACTTCTGAAACACTTTATTTTACTCTAGTAGATTAACATCATGAGGAGATAAATAACCATTGAAGCTTGTTCTTACCTCAGAGGACCCACTTGTATCAGTCTGTCACACACAGCCTCACTCCGAGAATGAGACTTTACAGAAAAAGGAAGTTTTCACACTTTGAAAGGGGATGCAAAGAAGTTATTATCATCCCCTGTCATGCAAGCCAGAAAACAGCTTCTTGTAGGTGTTATGATTACAGTGATGGAGTTTGCAGCTTCTCACGGTATCTGCACTCAGATGCTCTTCCCCCCACTTCCTCTATTAGTTGTTGTTTGTAGTGAAGTCTTGTTGATAGGCACAGAGCAGTTTTCATTACTTCATATTTATTTTGAGAATTCCTGCTCACATAGTATTCACAGTGTCTCTATTTAAAACTTCATCTAACAATGTGAAAACGTATCAAAAGGGTTTGTGGAGAGATGGATAAACATAAAAGTGCAGGTGAACAACACGTAAACAGGAAACATCTCACACAGAGAAAAGCATTTCACTCCCCGAGAGCTGCAGCCACGATCTTCTCAGCATCAGCCGCCATTTCATCAATGGCTCAGTTCAGAGCTTGCAGCATGGCGGTGAAGGAGCGGCTGGCATAACGGGCGTGTCTGGGCATGGCCGTCTCCACCAGCTTTGATGACACCGTGGCCAAGTTCTGTTCTGCCGCTGCCAGCCGCCGCTTCACTTCCCCTTTGGTAACCTCCCCTGACAGCGCACAGGTCCGCAGCCCTTTAAGTCTCTGGGGTTCCAGGCCTCGCTGCCGGGCCAGTCGCTCGACTGATTTGTCATCCAGGCACAGAGATAACTGAGCTTTTGTCAGGATCCACACCGCTACTCACGAGTCCACCATAGAAGCCACCAGGGGGACGGGAACGGCAGACATCCCAACAGATAGCGATGCAGAGGCCCATCGCGGAGCTTTGAAGGTCTCCTTTTTCTGGGGGACCAGGGCTGAGGTGAGCGTCGGGAGAGCCAAGAGAAGGGCTTGGGCTCGGATCTCTGGAAGGTCTTTGCCCAAGTCGTCCAACAGACTGCCCTTCCACAACTTATGACCCTTCACCTGTCTCTAGTTGTTCAGGAGAGCATGACCCAGACAAATACCTTCATCTGAAGTAACTTAATCAGCTCCATGCAGGTCCGGACCTCGGTATTATTTGAAAATGTGGGTATGTGGGTGGTGGGTGAGTGAGTAGGAGGTGGAGTGGATCATCTTCTGGTAAATATACAAGGTAACGTAGTGTTAACGTCTCCTGCTCGACCTCCAGACCGGAGTCGGTGACGTACAGGGGAGATGTCTGTTCTCCTCCCGGGCTGAAGCCGCTTCTCACTTCAGGGTTCACACCCTTCACTTTCTGCAGCAGTAGAGAAATAACAGAGAAGCTGTTGTATTTATTTTCCAACACACTGTAACTGACCTTGTCCATCTTTATACTTCTCTCTCTCTCTCTCTCTCTCTCTCTCTCTCTCTCTCTCTCTCTCTCTCTCTCTCTCTCTGGACCACTCACTCTCTTAAACACATTGAAGCTCTACCATTATAACAGGAGGCCAATTAGTGAATTGATGGACAGAATCTACTCTGCACTGTTACAATGTAAATATGTGAGCTGGGTTGTTGTGTTTCTTCTCTGAGACTCAAATGAAGAGATTTCTTCAGACACACTTTCCTTTGGGAAGGAACAAGAGGCTGAAGTCAAGCACAAGAGAGAAAGACAGAAAGGTGGTGATGATGAGAGACAAGGACCAGTGTTCCCACTGTTCCCACTCAGGGCAGTATTAGTGTTATATAACTGTGCTGTTGAATACAAAGAAAGAAAGTTCATAATTTGTTCCAACATATTTCATTTTATTTTGAGCAACAGAATATTTACATTTCATGTGTGTGGGTTTGAATTAAGTTCACAACACTGGAAAGCACAAAAAAAAACATTCAGCAGTGATTCTCAGCATTTCTTGTCTAACTGCATGTTATTTATATATATAGATTATATCAAAAGTTATTAATACAATCATTTTACACTCACATTATTTACATTTTAAGTTAAAATAAAAAACAAAATAAGGATTTTAACCGTTTATCCCTCACATTTAGCTTTGTTCACTATTTTCTCCAGAACCTTTAATTAACAGTTTTAAATATTGATATATTATATTTTAGCTCAGTAATGTAACTTCTGTGTCTTCTTGCTAACTTGTTTTAAAATATTCCTAATGGCAACACGGTTTAACACATGAACTCTTCAGACTCTCTGTGATGACTTATTGTGAATATAAACTTCCTCAGGCCCGAGGTAGCTGTAAAAAGCAGGAGGAGAACATCTCGGGTCAAATCCTGACGTTAGAGTAAAGACTCTCATCTTGGTGTGAGCTGCTGGAGTCTCTGTTGGTCGTCTGACGTTGGGGCGTCGCTGTGAATCTCACCTGTGGAAAGTTCAGCTCCACTTCACCTTCACTGGTGTGGTCGTCAAATAGATTTGGAGATGTTGGTGCACGTGCAGCTGCATCACTAATGTCATCATAGTCCCGCAGGCTCTCTGGTTCCTTCTAGGATGAGAGTGAAGGTAGTTTATCGTTTATTTGTGCTACAATTTCTGGATTAAATTCACCTAATAGCAAAATATACGGACTGATATAACAAAATGAGAGGTCACGGTTCCTGACCTTTTTAACTCGTGTTGGCTTGGACACCTTCGCATACACGGAGTCTTCTTCCACCTTTCTTTGCTTCTTCCTTGAAAAACAAATATCAACATGACATGTGCTGATTAATAACGACTTTGTTGTTCTGGTATTGTAACACAAAGATTAAATTCTCACTTCAGATTATTCTTAAAGTTCAGAGGAGCGTAGTTGACAGAATCCTCCTCGGTGTTTCCAGCTTTCTGTCTTGTGGGGTTTTGTGCAGAGGCAGCCTGAGCAGATGCAGACAGAAAACATCAGTGATTATCAAGCAGCAACTGAATCTCTTCATTCATGCTCTAAAATGGATGCTGTACAGGTTGTCTTTTCATCACTGGCCCCAGTATACTGAGATATAAGTGCACTGACAGACAGCTACTGACAGGGCAAACAGTGAGGGCAGGATATGGAAGAACAAGGAGGGAAAAGCAACAGCTTGAACAGTAAAAGACACATCTGCCTGTAGAGCCAGATTAATACTGATGATAGAAGATGGAAGGCAGTAGCTCTACATGGTCAATTTGAGGGGTTGAAGATATCCTGATAGATTATTTTATTGATAATTTTTAAAAATGATGTGCACATGTTGTTATCTTGTTTCAGATCCTTGCATCGTGTGTTCTCAAAATAAAACAAATAACAGATTCTGGGACTTTGGACGCTTTGTAATATCCCCATTAAAACATATTTGATAACATATTATTGAAATTATGACTTTAGAGCAGGGGTTTTCAACCAGGGGTCCGCGGCCCCCTGGTGGTCCGTGACGGCATTGCAGGGGGTCTGCGAAATTAACTTTGATATTTCAACACATTTCCAGATTACTCTAGAATATCATGAAAAATATCTAAAATAAGAGAAATATATCTAAAATAATATAAAGGTGATGAGGGGAACCTTGAAACCGGCTTGGGGCTAGAAACTGCAGGTAGTTTTCCCCTGTGCATGCGTGTTAAAGAGAGAGGTACAAGAGCGGTTGACCTAGGTAGAAAAACTCTCAGGAGGTGTTGGAGATGTAGTTTGTGTGATGGGAATTTTTGTTTTCCCAAAAAGAAGGCCCAAAAGGGCAGCATTAATAATGACAATATGAAATAAAACAAAAGAGTGAAAAACAAATACTTTGTAATGAGAAAAATGAATTGGCATAATAGCCAAAACAATTAATACTGCAATAACAGTCAACTTTACCACGTTCGCTGGTTGAGAAACAATTTCTTAGCAGAGTTATAACACTTACGTCTATCCAGTAGCAGTTCTCCCAACAGAATGAATAGACCAGCTTAAATCGGGCCTAAGCACGCCCCTACAGTTGGCACAAACCATGATTGTTATTGATCACCGTTACTTTAACGTTCTCTCAACATGTCAGCTACATGTCTGTACATTTAGGTCATGAACGTTATATATTGATGTACATATGGTTCTGAGATGTAGTACAACTACAAACTGCATTTTAATTATGTTTTCAATTCGTAAGCACTGAAAATCAACCATTTTCGTTGTTTTTTAAAGAGATTTTTCTAGATTTGTTAACTAGATATATCTAGATTTGCTTTAGAGTATTTAGAAGAATCAGTAGTTTTACAGCTGTAACAGGGTAGAAGTGACGAGGCAGAGGCTTAAATATCCTGAATCTTAAACTTGTAATCTCCTTAATCACTGTTTCCTACGATTTCAATATACATAAAGCCAATTAGATATAAATGTTGAAGTTTCAACAACTGGTTGTTAAATAATTTAAAAATCGATTGTGCTACGACACGGTTCTGACAACAGGCCACCATGACTAGACACTTTGAATTAAACTCTTTTTAATATAAATCTTCTTGAGTTTTACTAAAGTCTCTGTTTAAAGACTGTTTTAACTTATTGTTTTCTAGTTCAAAGTGTTGTCTCAACCCGGGACTCACCTGGGGCAGATTCAAAATGCTGTAAACAAGGTTGATGTCGGTCGGAGGCCTGTGGAATATAAAAGATATGTAAGAATAAACATATGCATACAGAGTGAATGACTATTATAAATAACAGGGCAGACTTTCATTGTGCTATTCATGTCGGAGGATATAGAAAATAAATGGATGCTTTGACTATAGTATGAGCAGCAGTCCATGTCTGACTCTGTCCCACATGATGATCCTTGTCCTGGGTGGGGACAGTGTGTTGAGTGGGTGTGGTCGTACGTGCTGTCTGGAAGAGGCTGGTGTTCAGGGGCGTCTGGACGACTCAACTGCTCCGAAAAACCAGAAGGGGATTTGGTGTTTGTTGTTCCTTGTTGAATAGATTTTTTCCTCCTGAGTCTGAAAACATAGAGGGACATGATGTGGTTACACATGCCAGACCATCTCTGAAATGTATTTATTTAATCAAATGCACTTCTTATTCATTCACCTTAAAACTATGACGATTAAAATGATAATCATCAGGACAAATAGAGCAGGAACGAGGAACTTCAGGATGTGCAGAGAGTTTCCTGTGGCTAAAAGAGAGAGCATCATATCGAGCTTCACCTTTGGCTACCGAAATCAAATCATTTACTCCTTGATTCTTATTTTGTTTTTGTGCGAAGGATGTAGGAAATGGGACGTACAGATGGACAACCAGAAAACATGATCTGATACAAACCTCCCACATGTCTCCTGAGCAATAAAACACACAGTTATAAGGTCTTGAAATTCACTCACGTTCAAACAGATGGACGGGATCAGACAAACTTTGATCTACTTCATTTTCTGCGATGCAGTAGTAGACTCCTGACTGGTTTGAGTACACTGTGTGGTTTTGATGCTCTGACATGAGTTCATCCTGTTCCTCTCCCTGACTCTTCCTGTACCATGAGCAGTGTTGGACTGGGGGAAAGCTGTGACTGAAGCAGCTCAGCATCACGGAGCTCCTCCCGTCAAGCTCCTGCTTCTCTGCCGACTCCGTGATGTGTGTGTGTTTTGAAACGTATTTTCGCACCAGTTAATGGGCATTGAAACAATAAAAGATAAAACAGACTGGCTTTAGATTCTCCTGATGAAACTTTCAATTTGTCTCTCAGCAATTTCTCTTCCTAGCAAAGGGTTAACCCGAACAGCCACTGATTTTAGGTAAGTGTTCCATTTTTTTACGTATTTCTGATCAGGTTTGCTAAACCTTATTTTGAATGACATCATATTGTGGAGTAATGTTTTCTTCTTTTTGGAACCAGCACGTCTGATCAGTATTTACTTTATACACAGTAATGTAGAATATATCCTCCTTGTTTATCCATTCACCATCACAAGTGCATTAGTCCATGTGATCCGCGATGGAAGGAAACCTTCAACACTTCATTTCAGAGTCAGAGTCTCGCTCTCACTAACATATTTTGGGTTATTCTGACTTCCTTCACATCTACGATAGATAAACACACGTTGCACAGTTATATAATGTGGTTAAGAACAAAGTTTCTTGTTGTAAAATCAGCCCCTCAGAAATGAAGTAGTTCTACTCACAGCTCACACTCAGAGTCGCCGTCTCCTCTGTGCTCACGTTTCCTTGGAAGAGGACCGTGCAGGTGATGTTGGTTCCATGATGTTCAGCTGAAGGGGAGAAGGACAGAGTCGAGCTGCGTCTCTTAGCGAACTCAGTCACATTCTCAGTTTTGAAGGCCGTGATGTTTCCTCTGAGGTCAGCGTCGCTCTCTCCTCTTCCTCGCCACCTCCAGGTGAATGCAGGTTCAGATCCAGAGCAGAGACCAGGAGCAGTGCAGGTCAGTGTGGTCGGCTGTCCTTCAGTCAGAGGTGGAATCATCACTGTGGGCCTCTGACTCAGACCTGATGGGAGACCAGTTCATGAATGGAGTCAGATCAGAACGTCATCATTCCCTTCATTCACATTTTTTTTAAATGGGGCAACGATAGGAATCTGCATCAGCTAAACAACGGCCAAAATTACTTTATGTCCCACCCATAGACTGTGAATAAAGATGGACGACATGAAAGCTCCACTAAAGTGAAGCCAAATTCCCTTGATCACCCTCTGGTGGTTGCCACCTCCATGTTAGTAAATGGGACATGGATCAAAAACTCAAACTTCACCTTAAATTAACTTTTCACAAGAACTGTTTCCATCACTTCCAGGAGATCATATCACACTGATGTTTGTTAAATTGCAAATTCTTCAGAAAGTTTGTTTCTAATACGTTTTTTGGTGTTAGCCTCTGTAACGGGATGAAAACTCTTAATTGGTCTTACAATCGGTTGAGCCCATGTACTGACAGGACTTTGACACCACTCTACATCACAACATCTCTACTGTGCAAACTTTGACACCAAAAGTGCAACGTGGCATCACACGTATTTTGTACAACGGAAGGAAATGGAGAAGTGTTGTTCATGTTTATTTGCAGCCTATGGCCCAGAAACACCAAACATGTCATACAGCAGGATGGTTCATACCTTTAACAGAGACAGTTGCTCTTTGGAGGAATTTAAATGAACCTGAACTCGGTAAAGTGTTAACTCTGAGTTTATATGCTCCAGAGTCCGACTCCTTCAGGTCATTGACGATGATGCTGCAGTTTTTCTTGCTCACATCAGACTCCAGCAGTGACACTCGTCCTTTAAACTCCGACTGAACCTTATTGCTGAAGGTGTTACTGTGGAAAATCATGTCTCCATCACCACATTTCTGTTTGGTCGATTCACATTTAAACCAAACTATATGTGAGATGTTGATATCCTCAGGAACAGTGAAGGAGCATGGTATCACGACACAGAGTCCGGCCTCCGCTGTTATTTCTCCTTCAACTAGAGTGATACAGTAATCCTTCAACCGACAACTTGTTCTCCCCCACACTGAAGAACCTGTTAATGCAAACATTAAGAGAAAAACAGGGAGAGAGATTATTTAAACTTTTAAAATATACCAAAAAAGAAGAAAGGCTACTTAAAAAAAAATAGAACATGTGAATCTGTCAGTTTTACACAGTTTTATATATATATATGAAATGATGTCAGCAAACACGACACAGTGGAATTCCAATAATCAACGTATAATACTTTGGAAAACAAATGTATAGTTGAAATCCTAATCCCAAATTAAAACCTTGTCAGTAGCAAATTGTTTTAATGGCAAACTATTTCCACCTATTTTCTTCAAAACCATAAAGTTGGCATATAAGTAAAATAAAAAGTGAATACCTGTCTCAGCATTGCTGACTCTCACAGAGAAAAGCAGAGTCGCCCAGATGAGAACAAACATCTCTTCTTCTTCTTCTTCCTCCAACGTACCTGACACAGAAAATACAGTAACGAAACCAGAGGACAGTCTACCATCGAAATCATCGTCTTAAAAAAGGATGTTGCACGTTTGGATTTTCCTTGAGTCGCTCTTTTAGGAGAACAAGCAGCAGCTCTGAATCGATTTACATCTCACACCTTCACTTCACCAGCAGAGCCAGGAATGAGGCAAAGATGGTTACATAAACCTTTACATTTCAGAATATTATATATGTCAAGCATTAGTTAAATGTTGTATTTACCTTCTGTCTCACTCTCTCTCTGTTTCTGCTCTGAAGTGACTTCTGCTCTTGTTGCTTCTCTGTCTACTCCCCAATTATCACACTCAACCGTTTAAGGAAGTCACTGCTGAGAAATGTTTTTCCTGTGCACATCGACAGGCTTTTACACACTGTGATGTGTAAGAGGCTGGAACACCATATTTGTCTTTGTGTATTTTAATAGGAGCTTTCTGCAGAAAGGATCAACAAAGAGAGTCACAGGGATCTCAGTGAAGATGGAGAACAGTCAAATGCAAGGATCTTATATAGAAGAACTAAGGCCGTTTGTCCAAGCCAGTTCAGACTGGTTCTGTAGGCCAAGTTTGAGACAGGAAATAGTTTTCTCAGTTGTTAACACACAAAAAGCGAAAATTCTGCACAATTTGCACAACCTTCACTTCATGTACCAATCGCTCGACCCAATTTGGCACCACTTCACACTCCCTTATCTGCATCAGACTCTGACTTTCCTTCTTTACACTCTGATGTCAATTACACATCACCTTGTTGTCAAAACACTACACACAATGTTCAGTTGTTGCACACACTTCTCAAGTAAAATCTCAAAGCATCAACCTACAACACACAAATACTCAAATCTCTAAACATTCAGGTCTGTTGAGCAATTTCACAGCATTTACACAGCTGAACAGGACACTGACATTGTAGATATGGTTCGTGAGAACAACTCTATCACACTCAGACAAATAAAAACTAGGATCCTGGCTGACCATGCTACATTTAGAAACGTCCAGACCCTCAGCCTCTCTACATTGGACCGTATTCTTCATAGGAATGCCATGTGGATGAAACAAGTGTTCAGGGTCCCATTAGAACGGAACACAGGCATCAAGGAGTTATGGTGAGAGTTTGTACTTGTAAGTACCAACATTCAGCACTGACACATGCATGTATTGTACCTGTAATCCAATATTGTTCCTTTTCTACAGTGTCTCACTGTAGCCCACTGTGTTGACCTCTCTGTGTCCATACTGTAACTTGCATTCTCATGCTGATCCAGGAGCATGACACAGCTCATGTGTTGTACCAGTACATCTTTATTGATGAGGTGGGATTCAACCTGGTGAAGAGGAGGTGGGGGAGAAACGTCATTGGCCAGCGGGCCATTGTTGAGGTCCCCGGTCAGTGTGGTGGGAACATCACAATGTGTGCTGCAATGAATCCCCATGGGATGTTGCACCGTCACACCCACCTAGGGGCCTATAACGCTGCCCGTCTCCTCACTTCCTGGATGGCCTGCATGACCTGCTGGTACCACCTGACCAGACAGATGACCCACAGTGGATCAATCACGTTGTCATCCGGGACAATGTGAGCTTTCAAATGTGGGAGTAGTTCCAGGACCACCCACATTTTTCCATTCTATACCTTCCACCTTATTTTCCTTTCCTGAATCCTATTGAGGAATTATTTTCAGCTTGGAGGTGGAAGGTATATGAACGGAACCCACAGGACCGGGTCCCACTGCTCCAGGCCATGGAGGAGGCCTGTGGCTACGTGAGTGTCGAGGCCTGTCAGCATTGTGTGTGTGAGGTTTTTAGTTTTCTGTGTGCAGTTTTGAGAAAGCCGTTATTGTTTTGAAAAACGTGTGTTAAAAATTGTGAAAAACTGTAATTTTTGTGAAGGGGGGGGGGGGGGGGGGGTTGAGCAGGCCGGTTTACTGTACTGTTCTCTGTGTGTCCCGAAATAAACCTTTTTATGCTGCATATTTGTGTGCTGTTTTATGTTTGACTATGAAAAGAGTAGGCCTACACTGAGACATTTTACAAAAGGAGAAATGACTCATTCTCCAGAGTCATTGTCATTCATATGGTGTGTTCCATTTTGATGATTGTGTTTTCAATTTTGCACTTCAGTGTGCTGTAAATGCTTGATAGTGTGCAAGCAAATGCTTAGTTGTGTGTTCTCAATGAATGGTATGTGTGTGTCATTTGAAAATATGGCTGTGTGTACCAAATGAAAACACGAGTTCCATTTTGTGAACAGGTAAGAGATTTGATGGCAAAGAGTCATCTTGCAAAGGGAGTGTCAGGTTTAGCATTTTGTGTGTGAGGTTTTCAGTTGTCTGTGTGCAGTTTTGAGAAAGCCGTTATTGTTTTGAAAAACGTGTGTTAACAATTGTGAAAAACTGTAAGAAGACATTTAGAAACATTACACCTCAGTCACATGCAGGCACGTGCATAGACATTTTGGGCGGCAGGTGCTCAAACCAAAAAAAAGGGCACCCATTGCCAAAATTATTTATGAAGTTAAAAATAATAATAATAAATAAATAGTAGAACAGTAAAACTGCCTTTAAATTCTCTGCCTGTCTGCCTGTCTGTCTGTCTGTCTGTCTGTCTGTCTGTCTGTCTGTCTGTCTGTCAGTATCTCTCTCCCTGTCTCTAGTGAGCGCCGCCGAGCATGTCGGGGCGAAATTTGTGCACGTGCCTGCTCACATGCATGTGTTCTTTTTCAAGACGTAATTTAAGGTTTAAATGGTCCGTTGATAGAAAATAGAAATGCAGCACTGTGACATGTTCACAAATCCAACAATAATGTCAATAAACTTAAAGTTCATCATTTGTTCCAACATATTTCATTTTATTTTGAGCAACAGGATATTTACATTTCATGTGTGTGGGTTTGGATTAAGTTCACAACACTGGAAAGCACAAAAAAAAAACATTCAGCAGTGATTCTCAGCGTTTCTTATCTAACTGCATTTCATTTATGTATATATAGATTATATAAAAAGTTATTAATAAAATAATTTTACATTTTAAGTTGCAAAATAAGGATTTTAACCGTTTACCCCTCACATTTAGCTTTGTTCACTATTTTCTCCAGAACCTTTAATTAACAGTTTTAAATATTGATATATTATATTTAAGCTCAGTAATGTAACTTCTATGCCTTCTTTCTAACTAGTTTTAAAATACTCCAAATGGCAACACGATTTAACACATGAACTCTTCAGACTCTCTGTGATGACTTATTGTGAATATAAACTTCCTCAGGCCCGAGGTAGCTGTAAAAAGCAGGACGAGAACATCTCGGGTCAAATCCTGACGTCAGAGTATTAACTCTCATCTTGGTGTGAGCTGCTGGAGTCTCTGTTGGTCGTCTGACGTCGGGGCGTCGCTGTGAATCTCACCTGTGGAAAGTTCAGCTCCACTTCACCTTCACTGGTGTGGTCGTCAAGTAGATTTGGAGATGTTGGTGCACGTGCAGTTGCATCACTAATGTTTTCATAGTCCTGCAGGCTCTCTGGTTCATTCTAGGATGAGAGCGGAGGTAGTTTATAGATTATTTGAGTGACACTCTCTGGATGTAAGTCACAATAAAGTTCATACAAGACTCACATCTGATTCATTTAGGACTTACAGACATTTTCCTTGATTTAATTGTTTTGTTTGTTGCACAGAATAAATGGGTGAAGTGGAGGTTTCATCTTCTGACGATTTTTGTTTCCTCTAACCACATGATTATCAAGCAGCAACTGAATCTCTTCATTCAGGCTCTAAAATGGATGCTATACAGGTTGTCTTTTAAATAATGGCCCCAGTATACTGAGATATAAGTCTAATGATAGACAGCTACTGACAGGGCAAACAGTGAAGGCAGGATATGGAAGAACAAGGAGGGAAAAGCAACAGCTTGAACAGTAAAAGACACATCTGCCTGTAGAGCCAGATTAATACTGATGATAGAAGATGGAAGGCAGTAGCTCTACATGGTCAATTTGAGTGGTTGTAGATATCATGATAGATTATTTATCATTTTAAAATCTAATGTGCACATGTTGTTGTTTTTTTTTCAGATCCTTGGATCTTGTGTTCTTAACATAAAATTAACAAAACATTCTGGGACTTTGGAGGCTTTGTAATATCACCAATAAAACATATTTGATTACATATTATTGAAATTATGACATAATTTAGAGTATTTAGAAGAATTAGTAGTTTTACAGCTGTAACAGGTCAGAAGTGATGAAGCAGAGTCTTAAATATCCTAAATCGTATACCTGTACTCTCCATCATCACTGTTTGCTATGATTTCCAATATAAAAATAGTCAATTAGAAATAGATTTTTAAGATCAAACAAATGTGTCATTACCGAAAAACCAGAAGGGGATTCATTGTTTGTTGTTCCTTGTTGAACAGATTTCCTCCAGTATCTGAAAACATAGAGGGACATGATGTGGTAAAACAAGCCAGACCATCTCTGAAATGTATTTATTTAATTTGATCAAATGCACTTCTTATTCATTCACCTTAAATTTACCACAATTACACTGATAATCATCAGGAGAAGTAGAGCAACAATGAGGAACCTCAGGTTCTCCAGATAGTCTCCTGTGGTCAGAAGAGAGAGAGCATCATATAGACACTGAGTTGTGAACATGGAGAATTAGTTTAAACTTTATTCCTTGTGCAGATATTTATTTAAGACTGAACTAGAAATACTGTTCTGTAGTTGTTTACCTCCATCAACCAAGATTCTGATGAGGCCACTGTGACCTTTGACCACTGATATCTAATCACTTCACAGTTTTGAGTTCTCATTGAAAGTTGAGGAATTTCTCTAAAGGCGGTTTTGTAAAATGACTTTCAAGAGGACAAAATACGTGTTTTGTGAGGCCGCTTGTGATCTTGACCTTTGACCTTTGACTGCCAAATCAAATCACTAACTCCTTGAGTCTAATTGTGTGTTTGTCCCCTCAAGGCGTTACGTGGGTATTGCTTTTACAAGGCAAAAGTATGCTTTGTGAATTCACAGTTTTGTGAGGACACAATCTTAACCTTTGACCTCCACATTCTTATAATTTCATTCCTGAATCACACTGAACATTTACATTTTAAGTTGAAAGAAATTCCATCAAGACCTTCTGGAGATGTCACGTTCACAAACATAGGACTTACTGACGGACAACCAGAAAACATGATCTGATATAAACCTCCCACATGTCTCCTGAGCAATAAAACACACAGTTATAAGACCTTGAAATTCACTCACGTTCAAACAGATGGACGGGATCAGACAAACTGTGATCTACTTCATTTTGAGCGATGCAGTAGTAGACTCCTGACTGGTTTGAGTACACTGTGTAGTTTTGATGCTTGGACACAATTTCCATCCTCTCCTCTCCCTGACTCTTCCTGTACCATGAGTAGTGTTGGACTGGGGGAAAGATGTGACTGAAGCAGCTCAGCATCACGGAGCTCCTCCCGTCAAGCTCCTGCTTCTCTGCCGACTCCGTGATGTGTGTGTGTTTTGGAGAAACTAGCCGGGAAATTCAGGAGAAAAGACAACGTCATTTTCTGAACATCATCAAATATCAAACATGAATAACACAACAAATCTTTAAAGCCAGACTGAGAAGAATGTGAAACTTTAAATGGGAGGATAAAACAGACTGGCTTCAGATTCACCTGGTGAAACTTCCAATTTTTTTCTCAACAATTTCTCTTTGAAAAAAACTACAGATACTGATTTAATGTTACTGTTCCTTTTTTTAACTTATTTTTTAGCAGGTTTGCTAAACGTTACATTGAATGATTTGTCCAAAAAGTCTATCTGAAATAGATTTTTGAAGTATAAACGACTTGAAATGTCGTTAAATAATAAACAAAGCTTTTGTACTAAGACAAAGTTTGGGAACAGAGTTTTAGAAATAAGAACCAGGAAGCTCTGCAACACCCTGACTAGCTTAAAACTAAAACTAATACTTTTATCTTACTTCGCTGTATAATTTACATACTTCTAGTTTTTATTCTTTTATTTTTTATTTTTGAAAAAAATTTTATTTGTTTTTTAATTTATATTCATATTTTGATGTGTTTTTACTTTTTTTGTTATTTGGGAAGCACTTTGTAACGTTGTTTTGAGAAGTGCTATTTAAATAAATCAAGTTATGACAACAGGCCACTTAAGTCATGTTGAATAGTAGAAGAAAGTCGACCTCAGACCTCATAGACAGTATAGGTTCAGTGGGCGGGTCTGTAGAGAGGAAGCAGAATCTTCTTTAAAAAAGGCACTTTATGATTTTATTGTTGTTCTTCCCTCTAGTCTGTGTTACATAGGTTTCTTGTCAATGTAAAAGTTCTGCAGAGCAAAATATCCAACAATCTGTGGTAAAGGGAGCTCCTCTCTTGCAGCTCCTAAACTCATCTTCATCAGTCCAGCTCATACGATTTAATGTACTAAGAAAAAGTTGGGGGGACAAAGCCTTTGAAACAAGAGCCCTGAGCTCTGCTGTGACATTAAAGATAGAGAGAGTGGCAGTTCCTCTTTCTTCTTCATAATAGAGCAAGTCATTGATTGTGGTTTTCTGCAGAGTTGTTCCTGTTCCATTTCTGCTGCTTTGGTCAAAAACTTTATTCCACGTGATCAACGTTTGAAGGAAACCTTCAACACTGCACTTCAGAGTCAGAGTCTCGCTCTCACTAACACATTTTGGGTTAATCTGACTTCCTTCACATCTACGATAGATAAACACACGTTGCACAGTTATATAATGTGGTTAAAGCACAAAGTTTCTTGTTGTAAAATTCAGCCCCTCAGAAATGAAGTAGTTCTACTCACAGGTCACACTCAGAGTTGCCGTCTCCTCTGTGCTCACGTTTCCTTGGAAGAGGACCGTGCAGGTGATGCTGGTTCCGTGATGTTCAGCTGATGGGGAGAAGGACAGAGTCGAGCTGCGTCTCTTAGCGAACTCAGCCACATTCTCAGTTTCGAAGGCCGTGATGTTTCCTGTGAGGTCAGCGTCGCTCTCTCCTCCTCCTCGCCACCTCCAGGTGAATGTAGGTTCAGATCCAGAGCAGAGACCAGGAGCAGTGCAGGTCAGTGTGGTCAGCTGTCCTTCAGTCAGAGGTGGAATCATCACTGTGGGCCTCTGACTCAGACCTGATGGGAGACCAGTTCATGAATGGAGTCAGAACAGAACGTCATCATTCCCTTCATTCACATTTTTTTAAATGGGGCAACGATAGGAATCTGCATCAGCTAAACAACGGCCAAAATTACTTTATGTCCCACCCATAGACTGTGAATAAAGATGGACGACATGACAGCTCCACTAAAGTGAAGCCAAATTCCCTAGATCACCCTCTGGTGGTTGCCACCTCCATGTTAGTAAATGGGACATGGATCAAAAACTCAAACCTCAACTCAAATGAACTTTTCACAAGAACTGTTTCCGTCACTTCCAGGAGATCATATCACACTGATGTTTGTTAAATTGCAAATTCTTCAGAAAGTTTGTTTCTAATACGTTTTTTGGTGTTAGCCTCTGTAACGGGATGAAACATCTTAATTGGTCATACAATCGGTTGAGCCCATGTACTGACTGGACTTTGACACCACTCTACATCACAACATCTCTACTGTGCAAACTTTGACACCAAAAGTGCAACGTGGCATCACACGTATTTTGTACCATGGAAGGAAATGGGGAAGTGTCGTTCATGTTTATTTGCAGCCTATGGCCCAAATACACCAAACATGTCATACAGCAGAATGGTTCATACCTTGAACAGAGACAGTTGCTCTTTGGAGGAAATTAAATGAACCTGAACTCGGTAAAGCTTCAACTCTGAGTCGATATGTTCCAGAGTCCGACTCCTTCAGGTCATTGACGATGATGCTGCAGTTTTTCTTGCTCACATCAGACTCCAGCAGGGACACTCGTCCTTTAAACTCCGACTGAACCTGATCGCTGAAGGTGCTACTGTTGAAAAATATGTCTTTTTCACCACATCTCTGTCCAGCCGGGTCACATTTAAACCAAACTATATGTAAGACTTTGATATCCTCAGGAACAGTGAAGGAGCATGGTATCACGACACAGAGTCCGGCCTCCGCTGTTATTTCTCCTTCAACTAGAGTGATACAGTAATCCGTCAACCGACAACTTTGTTTCCCCCACACTGAAGAACCTGTTAATGCAAACATTAAGAGAAAAACAGGGAGAGAGATTATTTAAACTTTTAAAATATACCAAAAAAGAAGAAAGGCTACTTAAAAAAAATAGAACATGTGAATCTGTCAGTTTTAAACAGTTTTATATATATATATATATATATATATATGAAATGAGGTCAGCAAACACGACACAGAAGAATTCCAATAATCAACGTATAATACTTTGGAAAACAAATGTATAGTTGAAATCCTAATCCCAAATTAAAACCTTGTCAGTAGCAAATTGTTTTAATGGCAAACTATTTCCACCTATTTTCTTCATAACCATAAAGTTGGCATATAAGTAAAATAAAAAGTGAATACCTGTCTCAGCATTGCTGACTCTCACAGAGAAAAGCAGAGTCGCCCAGATGAGAACAAACATCTCTTCTTCTTCTTCTTCCTCCAACGAACCTGACACAGAACATACAGTAACGGAACCAGAGGACAGTCTACCATCGAAATCATCGTCTTAATAAAGGATGCTGCACGTTTGGATTTTCCTCTTTTAGGAGAACAAGCAGCAGCTCTGAATCGATTTACATCTCACACCTTCACTTCACCAGCAAAGCCAGGAATGAGGCAAAGATGGTTACATAAGCCTTTACATTTCAGAACATTATATAAGTCAAGTATTAGTTAAATGTTGTATTTTACCTTTCTCTCTCCCTCTCTCTCTGTTTCTGCTCTGAAGTGACTTCTGCTCTTGTTGCTTTTCTGTCTACTCCCCAATTATCACACTCAACAGTTTAAGGAAGTCACTGCTGAGAAATGTTTTTCCTGTGCACATCGACAGGCTTTTACACACTGTGATGTGTAGGAGGCTGGAACACCATATTTGTCTTTGTGTATTTTAATAGGAGCTTTCTGCAGAAAGGATCAACAAAGAGAGTCACAGGGATCTCAGTGAAGATGGAGAACAGTCAAATGCAAGGATCTTATATAGAAGAACTAAGGCCGTTTGTCCGAGCCAGTTCAGACTGGTTCTGTAGGCCAAGATTGAGACAGGAATTAGTTTTCTCAGTTGTTAACACACAAAAAGCGAATATTCGGCACAATTTGCACAACCTTCACTTCATGTACCGATCACTCGACCCAATTTGGCACCACTTCACACTCCCTTATCTGCATTAGAGTCTGACTTTCCTTCTTTACACTCTGATGTCAATTACACATCACCTTGTTGTCAAAACACTACACACAATGTTCAGTTGTTGCACACACTTCTCAAGTAAAATCTCAAAGCATCAACCTACAACACACAAATACTCAAATCTCTAAACATCCAGGTCTGTTGAGCAATTTCACCGCATTTACACAGCCGAACAGGAAACTGAAACTGTAGATATGGTTCGTGAGAACAACTCTATCACACTCAGACAAATAAAAACTAGGATCCTGGCTGACCATGCTACATTTAGAAACGTCCAGACCGTCATTGGACTGTATTCTTCATAGGACTGCCATGCTGATGAAACAAGTGTTCAGGGTCCCATTAGAACGGAACACAGGCATGAAGGAGTTATGGTGAGAGTTTGTGCTTGTAAGTTCCAACATTCAGCACTGACACATGCATGTATTGTACCTGTAATCCAATATTGTTCCTTTTCTACAGTGTCTCACTGTAGCCCACTGTGTGGACCTCTCTGTGTCCATACTGTAACGTACATTCTCATACTGTCTGAATCAGCGGATCCAGGCGCATGACACAGCTCATGTGTTGTACCAGTACATCTCTATTGATGAGGTGGGATTCAACCTGGTGAAGAGGAGGTGACGGGGCAGAAACGTCATTGGCCAGCGGGCCAGTGTTCAGGTCCCCGGCCAGCGTGGTGGGAACATCACAATGTGTGCTGCAATGAATCACCATGGGATGTTGCACCGTCATGCCCAGCTAGGGGCCTATAACGCTGCCCGTCTCCTCGTCTTCCTGGATGGCCTGTTCGTTTATTTATTCTTTTATGACAGATTTTTGTAGCCAAATTGATTGTGAAACTATGTAGAGTGAAGCTTTTTGTGCCAAACTGCTCTAGAGTCATAACTGATCTTGAAGAGTTCAAACCATCGACTAAAAGTGAAGCCAAAGTGTCTAGATCGCCACCTGGTGCCTGATTGCAGTATAAATCTCACCTCATGAATTTTTGTAAATGGGACATGGACCAAACTAAAAAGTCAAAATACACATCAACTAAAATCTCAAAGATGCATTCTGTCGTTTTATCAATGGTTTATGTTCAAATGTCCATTTTTCATGTACGTTAGGTTAATAATTATATTTCCACCCGGAGGAGCCTTGGTCCTCGGGCAGGAAGGACACATTTGTGAACTGATTGTAATTTTATGTATATTCTGAAACATATTTCCATATTCAGATTTGTATTGTATATACATTTAACGGGACTTCCAGGGTCACTTGTACAAACATCTGTCGGTGAAAACACAAGTGGAGAAGTCAGTTAATCTTTAATGCAAATGTTGGAAAAAAAACACCAACTTTATTTTCAAAATGGAAAGATTTTGAAAATAAAGTTGGCCCTAATAGTTTTATTAGGGCCAGAAAAACCAACCACGCGACTGTCTGAGCCTCCATCTCATGTGGGACTACAACTGGATTTCTGAAAAAAATTAAAAATTAAAAGTGGATAAAAACATTTTAAGATCACATAACTTTCTCTATTTACTGTAAAACGTGTGATTATAAGTTATTTTTCAGCTTGTGTCAGAATTTCCTTCTTCCTCTTTTCATTTCTTTTACTGACAGTTAGAGTTGTCTTTGTTTTGTTCCTCATGTCAAAATGGTTGTGAACTTGTGGTTTGAAAACACAAAATTCACCTCACCTCTATGTAGAATTATTCATTTATTAAAGGAAATTAAGTGTTTTTGTTAATCCCAGAGTTCAGTTTCTTTTTTCCTTTAATAACTAAAGTATTGTTTATTTTCTGTTTTCTTTTTTAATTTTATTTGACATTAGCTACTTGTCCGACTAACTTTTATTCAAAGAACCCAAAGAACACATATATAATATGTCGACTGGAAAAATAACAGTGTATTCATTACATTTACATTTTTTAACCTTTAGTCTGAAATATACAGTTTAAAAAGTCATATCTGGCTCTTTGGGTTCATCTCAGTCTTCAGGGAACTACGACGTCTGAAACTGATGTTTGAGTTTTCATTTGGAAAAAAGTTTTTCAACTGACTGGAAGAAAAAGTGTTTTAAATTATTATAAATTTTATGAAAAAAAAATAATTTTGTTTGTAATCAGTGTATCTACTGTAAATACAACTTCTGAAACAATTTATTTTACTCTAGTACAGTGGATCCCAAACTTTATACAGTCCCGTACCCCTTCAGACATTCAATCTCCAGGTCGAACCCCCCGCAACGCGTGCGATAGGACACGAAAGATGTTGAGCTATGCAAAACGCAAATCAAATATTTCCCTGCGTACCCCCTGAACCACTTCGCGTACCCCTGGGGGTACACGTACCCCAGTTTGGGAACCAATGCTCTAGTAGATTAACATCATGAGGAGATAAATAACCATAGAAGCTTGTTCTTACCTCAGAGGACCCACTTGTATCAGTCTGTCACACACAGCCTCACTCTGAGAATGAGACTTTACAGAAAAAGGAAGTGTTCACCCTTTGAAAGGGGATGCAAAGAAATGATTATCATCCCCTGTCATGCAAGCCAGAAAACAGCTTCTTGTAGGTGTTATGATTACAGTGATGGAGTTTGCAGCTTCTCACAGTATCTGCACTCAGATGCTCTTCCCCCCACTTCCTCTATTAGTTGTTGTTTGTAGTGAAGTCTTGTTGATAGGCACAGAGCAGTTTTCATTACTTCATATTTATTTTGAGAATTCCTGCTCACATAGTATTTACAGTGTCTCTATTTAAAACTTCATCTAACAATGTGAAAACGTATCAAAAGGGTTTGTGGAGAGATGAATAAACATAAAAGTGCAGGTGAACAACACGTAAACAGGAAACATCTCACACAGAGAAAAGCATTTCACTCCCAGAGAGCTGCAGCCACGATCTTCTCGGCATCGGCCGCCATTTCATCAATGGAGCCGTTCAGAGCTTGCAGCATGGCGGTGAAGGAGCAGCTGGCTTAACAGGCGTGTCTGGGCATGGCCATCTCCACCAGCTTTGACGACACCGTGGCCAAGTCCTGTTCTGCCGCCGCCAGCCGCCGCTTCACTTCCCCTTTGGTAACCTCCCCTGAGAGCACACAGGTCCGCAGCCCTTTAAGTCTCGGGGGTTCCAGGCCTCGCTGCCGGGGCAGTGGCTCGACTGATTTGTCATCCAGGCACAGAGATAACTGAGCTTTTGTCAGGATCCACACCGCTACTCATGAGTCCACCATAGAAGCCACCGGGGGGGGGCGGGAACGGCAGACATCCCAACAGATAGCGACGCAGAGGCCCATCGTGGAGCTTTGAAGGCTTCCTTTTTCTGGTTGACCAGGGCTGAGGTGAGCGTCGGGAGAGCCAAGAGAAGGGCTTGGGCTCGGATCTCTGGAAGGTCTTTGCCCAAGTCGTCCAACAGACTGCCCTTCCACAACTTATGACCCTTCACCTGTCTCTAGTTGTTCAGGAGAGCATGACCCAGACAGATACCTTCATCTGAAGTAACTTAATCAGCTCCATGCAGGTCCGGACCTCGATACTATTTAACAATGTGTGTATGTGGGTGGTGGGTGAGTGAGTAGGAGGTGGAGTGGATCATCTTCTGGTAAATATACAAGGTAACGTAGTGTTAACGTCTCCTGCTCGACCTCCAGACCGGAGTCGGTGACGTACAGGGGAGATGTCTGTTCTCCTCCCGGGCTGAAGCCGCTTCTCACTTCAGGGTTCACACCCTTCACTTTCTGCAGCAGTAGAGAAATAACAGAGAAGCTGTTGTATTTATTTTCCAACACACTGTAACTGACCTTGTCCATCTTTACTCTCTCTCTCTCTCTCTCTCTCTCTCTCTCTCTCTCTCTCTCTCTCTCTCTCTCTCTCTCTCTCTCAAAGGAGCCGCTCTTGAATTACAACACAAGGCCGATCAGTGAATTGATGGACAGAATCTACTCTGCACTGTTACAATGTAAATATCTGAGCTGGGTTGTTGTGTTTCTTCACTGAGACTCAAATGAAGAGATTTCTTCAGACACACTTTCCTTTGGGAAGGAACAAGAGGCTGAAGTCAAGCCCAAGAGAGAAAGACAGAAAGGTGGTGATGATGAGAGACAAGGACCAGTGTTCCCACTGTTCCCACTCAGGGCAGTATTAGTGTTATATAACTGTGCTGTTGAATACAAAGAAAGAAAATTCATAATTTGTTCCAACATATTTCATTTTATTTTGAGCAACAGGATATTTACATTTCAGGTGTGTGGGTTTAGATTAAGTTCACAACACTGGAAAGCACAAAAAAAACATTCAGCAGTGATTCTCAGCATTTCTTGTCTAACTGCATCTCATTTATATATATAGATTATATCAAAAGTTATTAATACAATCATTTTACACTCACATTATTTACATTTTAAGTTTCAAAATAAGGATTTTAACCGTTTATCCCTCACATTTAGCTTTGTTCACTATTTTATCCAGAACCTTTAATTAACAGTTTTAAATATTGATATATTATATTTTAGCTCAGTAATGTAACTTCTGTGCCTTCTTGCTAACTTGTTTTAAAATATTCCTAATGGCAACACGATTTAACACATGAACTCTTCAGACTCTCTGTGATGACTTATTGTGAATATAAACTTCCTCAGGCCCGAGGTAGCTGTAAAAAGCAGGACGAGAACATCTCGGTCAAATCCTGACGTTAGAGTAAAGACTCTCATCTTGGTGTGAGCTGCTGGAGTCTCTGTTGGTCGTCTGACGTCGGGGCGTCGCTGTGAATCTCACCTGTGGAGAGTTCAGCTCCACTTGACCTTCACTGGTGTGGTCGTCAAATAGATTTGGAGATGTTGGTGCACGTGCAGCTGCATCACTAATGTTTTCACAGTCCTGCAGGCTCTCTGGTTCCTTCTAGGATGAGAGCGGAGGTAGTTTAAAGTTTATTTGTGCTACAATTTCTGGATTAAATTCACCTAATAGCAAAATATATGGACTGATATAAAGAAATGAGAGGTCACGGTTCCTGACCTTTTTAACTCGTGTTGGCTTGGACACCTTCGCATACACAGAGTCTTCTTCCACCTTTCTTTGCTTCTTCCTTGAAAAACAAATATCAACATGACATGTGCTGATTAATAACGACTTTGTTGTTCTGGTATTGTATCACAAAGATTAAATTCTCACTTCAGATTATTCTTAAAGTTCAGAGGAGCGTAGTTGACAGAATCCTCCTCGGTGTTTCCATCTTGCAGTCTTGTGTGGTTTTGTGCAGAGGCAGCCTGAGCAGATGCAGACAGAAAACATCAGTGGTTATCAAGCAGCAACTGAATCTCTTCATTCAGGCTCTAAAATGGATGCTGTACAGGTTGTCTTTTATATAATGGTCCCAGTATACTGAGATATAAGTGTACTGATAGAAAACTACTGACAGGGCAAACAGTGAGGGCAGGATATGGAAGAACAAGGAGGGAAAAGCAACAGCTTGAACAGTACAAGACACATCTGCCTGTAGAGCCAGATTAATACTGATGATAGAAGATGGAAGGCAGTAGCTCTACATGGTCAATTTGAGGGGTTGGAGATATCATGATAGATTATTTATTCATAATTTTTAAAAATGATGTGCACATGTTGTTGTCTTGTTTCAGATCCTTGCATCGTGTTTTCTCAAACTAAAACAAATAACAGATTCTGGGACTTTGGATGCTTTGTAATATCACCATTAAAACATATTTGATAACATATGATTGAAATTATGACTTTAGAGCAGGGGTTTTCAACCAGGGGTCCGCGGCCCCCTGGTGGTCCGTGACGGCATTGCAGGGGGTCTGCAAAATTAACTTTGATATTTCAACACATTTCCAGATTACTCTTGAATATCATGAAAAATATCTAAAATAAGAAAAATATATCTAAAATAATATAAAGGTGATGAGGGGACCCTTGAAACCGGCTTGGGGCTAGAAACTGCAGGTAGTTTTCCCCTGTGCATGCGTGTTAAAGAGAGATGTACAAGAGCAGTTGACCTAGGTAGAAAAACTCTCAGGAGGTGTTGGAGATGTAGTTTGTGTGATGGGAATTTTTGTTTTCCCAAAAAGAAGGCCCAAAAGGGCAGCATTAATAATGACAATATTAAATAAAACAAAAGAGCGGAAAAAAATACTTTGTAATGAGAAAAATGAATTGGCATAATAGCCAAAACAATTAATTGCAATAACAGTCAACTTTACCACATTCGCTGGTTGAGAAACAATTTCTTAGGAGAGTTATAACACCTACGTCTATCGAGTAGCAGTTCTCCCAACAGAATGAATAGACAAGCTTAAATCGGGCCTAAGCACGCCCCTACAGTCGGCACAAACCATGATTGTTATTGATCACCTTTACTTTAACGTTCTCTCAACATGTCAGCTACATGTCTGTACATTTAAGTCATGAAGGTTATATATTGATGTACATATGGTTCTGAGATGCAGTACAACTACAAACTGCATTTTAATTTTGTTTTCAATTCGTAAGCACTGAAAATCAACCATTTTTGTTGTTTTTTACAGAAATTTTTCTAGATTTGTTAACTAGGTATATCTAGATTTGCTTTAGAGTATTTAGAAGAATCAGTAGTTTTACAGCTGTAACAGGTTAGAAGTGATGAGGCAGAGGCTTAAATATCCTGAATCTTAGACCTGTACTCTCCTTAATAACTGTTTCCTACGATTTCAATATACATAAAGCCAATTAGATATAAATGTTGAAGTTTCAACAACTGGTTGTTAAATAATTAAAAAATCTATTGTGCTACGACACGGTTCTGACAACAGGCCACCATGACTAGACACTTTGAATTAAACTCTTTTTAATATAAATCTTCTTGAGTTTTACTAAAGTCTCTGTTTAAAGACTGTTTTAACTTATTGTTTTCTAGTTTAAAGTGTTGTCTCAACCCGGGACTCACCTGGGGCAGATTCAAAATGCTGTAAACAAGGTTGATGTCGGTCGGAGGCCTGTGGAATATAAAAGATATGTAAGAATAAACATATGCATACAGAGTGAATGACTATTATAAATAACAGGGCAGACTTTCATTGTGTTATTCATGTCGGAGGATATAGAAAATAAATGGATGCTTTGACTATAGCATGAGCAGCAGTCCATGTCTGACTCTGTCCCACATGATGATCCTTGTCCTGGGTGGGGACAGTGTGTTGAGTGGGTGTGGTCTTACGTGCTCTCTGGAAGAGGCTGGTGTTCAGGGGCGTCTGGACGACTCAACTGCTCCGAAAAACCAGAAGGGGATTTGGTGTTTGTTGTTCCTTGTTGAATAGATTTTTTCCTCCTGAGTCTGAAAACATAGAGGGACATGATGTGGTTACACATGCCGGACCATCTCTGAAATGTATTTATTTAATCAAATTCACTTCTTATTCATTCACCTTAAAACTATGACGATTAAAATGATAATCATCAGGACAAATAGAGCAGGAACGATGAACTTCAGGATGTGCAGAGAGTTTCCTGTGGCTAAAAGAGAGAGAGCATCATATCGAGCTTCACCTTTGGCTACGAAATCAAATCATTTACTCCTTGATTCTTATTGTGTGTTTGTGCGAAGGACGTAGGAAATGGGATGTACTGATGGACAACCAGAAAACATAATCTGATATAAACCTCTCACATGTCTCCTGAACAATTAAACACACAGTTATAAGGTCTTGAAATCCACTCACGTTCAAACAGATGGACGGGATCAGACAAACTTTGATCTACTTCATTTTGTGCGATGCAGTAGTAGACTCCTGACTGGTTTGAGTACACTGTGTGGTTTTGATGCTTTGACACAAGTTCATCCTGTTCCTCTCCCTGACTCTTCCTGTACCATGAGTAGTGTTGGACTGGGGGAAAGCTGTGACTGAAGCAGCTCAGCATCACGGAGCTCCTCCCGTCAAGCTCCTGCTTCTCTGCCGACTCCGTGATGTGTGTATGTTTTGGAGAAACTAGCCGGGAAATTCAGGAGAAAAGACAACGTCATTTTCTGAACCTCATCAAAGATCAAACATGAAATACACAACAAGTGAAGTGACATTATTGCTGCTCTTTAAAACCAGACTGAGAAGAATGTGAAACGTATTTTCGCACCAGTTAATGGGCATTGAAACAATAAAAGATAAAACAGACTGGCTTTAGATTCTCCTGATGAAACTTTCAATTTTTCTCTCAGCAATTTCTCTTCCTAGCAAAGGGTTAACCCTAACAGCCACTGATTTTAGGTAAGTGTTCAATTTTTTTACTTATTTCTGATCAGATTTGCTAAACCTTATTTTGAATGACATCACATTGTGGAGTAATGTTTTCTTCTTTTTGGAACCAGCACGTCTGATCAGTATTTACTTTATACACAGTAATGTAGAATATATTCTCCTTGTTTATCCATTCACCATCACAAGTGCATCATTCTACTCACATCTGACTTTAACCTCAGCTGGCTGTGACTTTCCACTTCCAATGTCATTGGTGGCTTCACAGCTGTACAGTCCACTGTCAGAGGGACTGGCTGAATTCACCCTGAAGGTCTGAGTCTGAGTCTGTTGGATGATTTCCTCTCTCCCATCAGTCGTCTTCCTCCAGGTGACAGAGCTCACTGGTGGATTGGACTTGGAAGAACAGCTCAGTGTCAACGACACATTTTCCTTCACATCAAGACCAGGATTGGCTTGAACTGTCACATGTTTGGGACTGTCTGCAGTAACCAAAGATATAGAAAACAGAGAACTGTCAGATTTAACCACTGTTCAGTATAATGGTCTTTATAATATAGAATGACCCTGCATAATAAATGTTTTTTATTTCATCAGGGTCTATTTCATGGTTAATTTGTAGGTAGTGGACTAATTTATATAAGAGAGCACAATAACATGCAAACCTGTGAAAATAATTCATTGCATTACATAATTACACCACAAATTGTACTATAAGAAAAATTACAAGTGCTTAAAATCACAAAGCTTCATATCAACAGAATAATAATTTACTCTGGTGGAAGAATTACAGAGATTTAAGTAAAAGTAGAAATATTGCAGTACAAAAATACTCCATTACAAGTATAGGCCCTGAATTCATAATTTAAACAAGCAGCACAGTAGTTTATCAGGAGTATTCATTAAGTGGCAGAGTGGCAGCACGTAACATTACTGGATCATTATTATTTATAATTTATAGATTAAATGACTTTATATAGGGTCTGGTAGTTTATTGATATTTTCTAAACTCTACAGAACTTAATCAAATAGACACAGTTAGTTTATGTGATTCATTTCTCAGGTGCTTTTGTTTCAACTGTCAGAAGTAAAAGTTGATGGAGGAGTAAATGAGAAAAGCTACTTTTGTATTTATAGATCTTTTAAGAAAAATTTGGTTTGATATGTTTGGTTGAAAAAAAAAGCCGCAGCTGAAACACTCACATTTCACCACCAACTCCTGCTGCTTGCTGTCCTTTGAGCCCTCAGTGTTCCTGGCACGGCAGAAGTACCAGCCAGCGTCGGCTGAAGTCACAGTAAATGTGTGGTAGAGAGAGTTGATGGGTCGTGAATAAAGATTTTCTTCAGTGATTATTTCACCCTGATTATTTGTGTCGGTCCTCATCAAGGTGAGAGTTGACTGTGGGAAACTTTCAGCAGTGCAGCTGATGGCGATGGTCTGACCTTCTGTGTCCTCAGACCTCATAGACAGTTTAGGTTCAGTGGGCGGGTCTGTAGAGAGAAAGCAGAATCTTCTTTAAAGAAGGAACATTATGATTTTATCGTTTCTCATCCCTATAGTCTGTGTCACATAGGTTTATTGCAAATGTAAAAGTACTGCAAGGCTAAATATCCAACAATACGTGGTAAAGGGAGCTCCTCTCTTGAAGCTCCTAAACTCCTCTTCATCAGTCCAGCAGATATGATTTATTGTACTAAGACAGAGTTGGGGGACAAAGCTTTTGAAACAAGAGCCCTGAGGCTCTGAAACAGCCTGAACGAGGACATACAGCAGACTGAGTCAGGAGCTGAAAACATACTTTTATCTTTCTTCATTCACTGATTTTACATAGGTCTAGTTTTTATTATTGTATTTATTCTTTTATGACCGATTTTTAATTTGTTTTAAAATTCATATTCATATTTTGATGTGTTTTGCCTTTTTGGTTATTTGGGAAGCCCTTTGTAACGTTGTTTTGAGAAGCGCTATTTAAATAAATCATGTTATGACAACAGGCCACTTTGGTCATGTTGAAATAGATGTTTTCATTTCAGAGAAATGTTGGATAAGTTTAATGAATTAATTAATTTACACCATAGTTAAAAGAACCCTGTTGTGTTTTTGACATTGTGGAGTAATGTTTTCTTCTTTTTTGAACCAGCACGTCTGATCAGTATTTACTTTATACACAGTAATGTAGAATATATCCTCCTTGTTTATCCATTCACCATCACAAGTGCATCATTCTACTCACATCTGACTTTAACCTCAGCTGGCTGTGACTTTCCTCTTCCAATGTCATTGGTGGCTTCACAGCTGTACAGTCCACTGTCAGAGGGACTGGCTGAATTCACCCTGAAGGTCTGAGTGTGAGTCTGTTGGATGATTTCCTCTCGCCAATCAGTCGTCTTCCTCCAGGTGACAGAGCTCACTGGTGGGTTGGACTTGGCAGAACAGCTCAGTGTCAACAACACATTTTCCTTCACATCAAGACCAGGATTGGCTTGAACTGTCACATGTTTGGGACTGTCTGCAGTAACCAAAGATATAGAAAACAGAGAACTGTCAGATTTAACCACTGTCCAATATAATGGTCTTTATAATATATAATGACCCTGAAGAATTTATGTTTCATCAGGATGTAAATCAAGGTAAGTTTGGAGACAGTGGATTAGGGATCACAATAACATGCAAACCTGTGAAAATAGAACATTGCATGAAACCAAAATGTATACTATAAGAAACCGTATAATTACTGGGAGTCACAAGGCTTCATATCAACATAATTATACTTTACTCTGGTGGATGAATTACAGAGATTTAAGTAAAAGTAGAAATATCGCAGAGCAAAAATACTCCATTACAAGTGTAGGCTCTGAATTCATAATTAAAATAAGCAGCACGGTAGTTTAAAGCGAGAGCAGAGGCTGACATTTCACACACAAGCTGGAAGCAGATGATCAAAGTATTTGAATTACATAAAAATGATCGGAAACATCATAGTACTTACACAGTACTTGTATGCACACTGGTTGACTCTTATCCCCTCCACCAATGAGGTTTGAGGAGCTGCAGCTGTAACAAGCTTCATCTGCTCTTTGTATTGTTAAACTCAGCTCTCGTCTGTTTGTGTTCTTCCACCAAGAGTCAGTTTGTTGATTTTTGCTGCGGGACCAGAAGTAAGTCGTCGGGGCAGGATTGGCATCGGTGTCACAGGTTAACATGAGAGAACCACCAACTTTCACTTGGTTATCAGAAGAGCCACTGACAGAAATGCTCGTCTTCCTCGGCTTATCTGGAAAAAGGACCCAAGTGAAATGAGCTTTATCTCAACAACAGGTGAATCTGAAACAGAAGATTCTTTCAGGTTAATTCACAACCCAGATAGCACACGGATGTGGGCCACTTCAGGAAATGATCCATCACTTCTGGTCTTCTCCTGGCCCAGGACAAATCTGGACCAAGACACTTGCTATGTGAGTGACGGTCCACTAAGAATGTAATATTGTGAATACTATGCAGAAGATTTTAGTTCAGAATTCAAATTAAAACAATACATGAAGACAAAGTTTGGGGACAAAGCTTTTGAAACAACAGCCCTGAGATTTAAGTTCTTACGGTTATAAATTCCTGAGGTGCTGTTGTTTCAACTGTCAGAAGTAAAATTAATGAAAAAACTCGATCACTGAAAAAATACACAAGAAGATTTTTCTTCTGCATGGACAGTTTTTTTTATGGAAGATTTTGTCTGATTTGTTTGTTTAAAACATAAAGCCGCAGCTGAAACACTCACATTTCACCACCAACTTCTTCTGCTCGCTGTCCTTTGAGCCCTCAGTGTTCCTGGCACAGCAGAAGTACCAGCCAGCGTCGGCTGAAGTCACAGTAAACGTGTGGTAGAGAGAGTTGATGGGTCGTGAATAAAGATTTTCTTCAGTCATTATTAAAGCCTGAGGATTTGGATAGGTCCTCATCAAGGTGAGAGTTGACTGTGGGAAACTTTCAGCAGTGCAGTTGATGGTGATGGTCTGACCTTCTGTGACCTCAGAGCTCATAGACAGTTTAGGTTCAGTGGGCGGGTCTGTAGAGAGGAAGCAGAATCTTCTTTAAAGAAGGCACTTTATGATTTTGTTGTTTTTCTTCCCTCTAGTCTGTGTTACATATGTTTCTTGTAAATGTAAAAGTCCTGCAGAGCAAAATATCCAACAATCTGTGGTAAAGGGAACTCCTCTCCTGAAGCTCCTTAACTCCTCTTCATTAGTTCAGCTGATATGAATTATTGTACAAAAGGACAAAGTTTGGGGACAAAGCTTTTGAAACAAGAGCCCTGAGATTTAAGTACTTACGGTTATAGATTCCTGAGGTGCTGTTGTTTCAACTATTAGAAGTAAAAATTTATGAAAAAAATGGATCACTGAGAAAATACACGAGAAGATTTATCTTCTGCATGGACAGCTTTTTTTTATGGAAGATTTTGTCTGATTTGTTTGTTTAAAACATAAAGCCGCAGCTGAAACACTCACATTTCACCACCAACTCCTGCTGCTTGCTGTCCTTTGAGCCCTCAGTGTTCTGGGCACGGCAGAAGTACCAGCCAGCGTCGGATGAAGTCACTTTAAACTCGTGGGAGAGAGAGTTGCTGGGTTGTGAATAAAGATTTTCTTCAGTGATTATTAAAGCCTGATTATTTCTGTTGATCTTCATCAAGGTGAGAGTTGACTGTGGGAAACTTTCAGCAGTGCAGCTGATGGTGATTGTCCAACCTTCTTTGACCTCAGACCTCATAGACAGTGTAGGTTCAGTGGGCGGGTCTGTAGAGAGGAAGCAGAATCTTGTTTAAAGAAGGCACATTATGATTTTATTGTTGTTCTTCCCTCTAGTCTGTGTTACATATGTTTCTTGTAAATGTAAAAGTTCTGCAGAGCAAAATATCCAACAATCTGTGGTAAAGTGAACTCCTCTCCTGAAGCTCCTTAACTCCTCTTCATCAGTCCAGCTGATATGAATTATTGTACAAAAGGACAAAGTTGGGGGACAAAGCTTTTGAAACAAGAGCCCTGAGGCTCTGAAACAGCCTGAACGAGGACATACTGCAGACTGAGTCAGGAGGTGAAAACAAACTTTTATCTTTCTTCATTCACTGATTTTACGTAGGTCTAGTTTTCTGTTCGTTTATTTATTCTTTTATGACAGATTTTTGTAGCCAAATTGATTGTGAAACTATGTAGAGTGAAGCTTTTTGTGCCAAACTGCTCTAGAGTCATAACTGATCTTGAAGAGTTCAAACCATCGACTAAAAGTGAAGTCAAAGTGTCTAGATCGACACCTGGTGCCTGATTGCAGTATAAATCTCACCTCGTGAATTTTTGTAAATGGGACATGAACCAAACTAAAAAGTAAAAATACACATCAACTAAAATGATCTCAAAGATGCATTCTGTCGTTTTATCAATGGTTTATGTTCAAATGTCCATTTTTCATGTACGTTAGGTTAATAATTATATTTCCACCCGGAGGAGCCTTGGTTGCTCGGGCAGGTAGGACACATTTGTGTACTGATTGTAATTTTATGTATATTATGAAACATATTTCCATATTCAGATTTGTATTGTACATACATTTAACGGGACTTCCAGGGTCACTTGTAGAAACATCTGTCGGTGAAAACACAAGTGGAGAAGTCAGTTAATCTTTAATGCAAATGTTGGAAAAAAAACACCAACTTTATTTTCAAAATGGAAAAATAAAATCCTTACGTTTTATTAGGGCCAGAAAAACCAACCACGTGACTGTCTGAGCCTCCATCTCATGTGGGACTACAACTGGATTTCTGAAACAAATAAAAAATTCAAAGTGGATAAAAACATCTTAAGATCACATAACTTTCTCTATTTACTGTAAAACGTGTGATTATAAGTTATTTTTCAGCTTGTGTCAGAATTTCCTTCTTCTTCTTTTCATTTCTTTTACTGACAGTTAGAGTTGTCTTTGTTTTGTTCCTCATGTCAAAATGGTTGTGAACTTGTGGTTTGAAAACACAAAATTCACCTGACCTCTATGCAGAATTAGTCATTTATTAAAGGAAATTAAGTGTTTTTGTTAATCCCAGAGTTCAGTTTCTTTTTTACTTTAATAACTAAAGTATTGTTTATTTTCTGTTTTCTTTTTTAATTTTATTTGACATTAGCTACTTGTCCGACTAACTTTTATTCAAAGAACCCAAAGAACACATATACAATATGTCGACTGGAAAAATAACAGTGTATTCATTACATTTACATTTTTGAACCTTTAGTCTGAAATATACAGTTTAAAAAGTCATATCTGTCTCTTTGGGTTCATCTCAGTCTTCAGGGAACTACGACGTCTGAAACCGATGTTTGAGTTTTCATTTGGAAAAAAGTTTTTCAACTGACTGGAAGAAAAAGTGTTTTAAATTATTATAAATTTTATGAAAAAAAAATCATTTTGTTTGTAATCAGTGTATCTACTGTAAATAAAACTTCTGAAACAATTTATTTTACTCTAGTAGATTAACATCATGAGGAGATAAATAACCATTGAAGCTTGTTCTTACCTCAGAGGACCCACTTGTATCAGTCTGTCACACACAGCCTCGCTCCGAGAATGAGACTTTACAGAAAAAGGAAGTGTTCACACTTTGAAAGGGGATGCAAAGAAATGATTATCATCCCCTGTCATGCAAACCGGAAAAACTGCTTCTTGAAGTTATTCTGATTACAGTGATGGAGTTTGCAGGTTCTCACGGTATCTGCACTCAGATGCTCTTCCCCCCACTTCCTCTATTAGTTGTTCTTTGTGGTGAAGTCTTGTTCACAGACACAGAGCAGTTTTCATTACTTCATATTTATTTAGAGAATTCCTGCTCACATAGTATTCAGAGTGTCTCTATTTAAAACTTCATCTAACAATGTGAAAACGTATCAAAAGGGTTTGTGGAGAGATGAATAAACATAAAAGTGCAGGTGAACAACACGTAAACAGGAAACATCTCACACAGAGAAAAGCATTTCACTCCCAGAGAGCTGCAGCCACGATCTTCACGGCATCGGCCGCCATTTCATCAATGGCGCCGTTCAGAGCTTGCAGCATGGCTGTGAAGGAGCAGCTGGCTTAACAGGCGTGTCTGGGCATGGCCGTCTCCACCAGCTTTGATGACACCGTGGCCAAGTCCTGTTCTGCCGCCGCCAGCCGCCTCTTCACTTCCCCTTTGGTAACCTCCCCTGACAGCACACAGGTCCGCAGCCCTTTAAGTCTCGGGGGTTCCACGCCTCGCTGCCGGGCCAGTCGCTCGACTGATTTGTCATCCAGGCACAGAGATAACTGAGCTTTTGTCAGGATCCACACCGCTACTCACGAGTCCACCATAGAAGCCACCAGGGGGACGGGAACGGCAGACATCCCAACAGATAGCGACGCAGAGGCCCATCGTGGAGCTTTGAAGGCCTCCTTTTTCTGGGTGACCAGGGCTGAGGTGAGCGTCGGGAGAGCCAAGAGAAGGGCTTGGGCTCGGATCTCTGGAAGGTCTTTGCCCAAGTCGTCCAACAGACTGCCCTTCCACAACTTATGACCCTTCACCTGTCTTTAGTTGTTCAGGAGAGCATGACCCAGACAAATACCTTCATCTGAAGTAACTTAATCAGCTCCATGCAGGTCCGGACCTCGGTATTATTTAAAAATGTGTGTATGTGGGCGGTGGGTGAGTGAGTAGGAGGTGGAGTGGATCATCTTCTGGTAAACATACAAGGTAATGTAGTGTTAACGTCTCCTGCTCGACCTCCAGACCGGAGTCGGTGACGTACAGGGGAGATGTCTGTTCTCCTCCCGGGCTGAAGCCTCTTCTCACTTCAGGGTTCACACCCTTCACTTTCTGCAGCACTAGAGAAATAACAGAGAAGCTGTTGTATTTATTTTCCAACACACTGTAACTGACCTTGTCCATCTTTATACTTTCTCTCTCTTTCTCTCTCTCTCTCTCTCTCTCTCTCTCTCTCTCTCTCTCTCTCTCTCTCTCTCTTAAACACATTGAAGCTCATTGAAGCTCTACTCTTACAACACAAGGTCAATTAGTGAATGAACAGAACAGAATCTACTCTGCACTGTTACAATGTAAATATATGAGCTGGGTTGTTGTGTTTCTTCACTGAGACTCAAATGAAGAGATTTCTTCAGACACACTTTCCTTTGGGAAGGAACAAGAGGCTGAAGTCAAGCCCAAGAGAGAAAGACAGAAAGGTGGTGATGATGAGAGACAAGGACCAGTGTTCCCACTGTTCCCACTCAGGGCAGTATTAGTGTTATATAACTGTGCTGTTGAATACAAAGAAAGAAAGTTCATAATTTGTTCCAACATATTTCATTTTATTTTGAGCAACAGGATATTTACATTTCAGGTGTGTGGGTTTGGATTAAGTTCACAACACTGGAAAGCACAAAAAAAACATTCAGCAGTGATTCTCAGCATTTCTTGTCTAACTGCATGTTATTTATATATATAGATTATATCAAAAGTTATTAATACATTTTACACTCACATTATTTACATTTTAAGTTTCAAAATAAGGATTTTAACCGTTTATCCCTCACATTTAGCTTTGTTCACTATTTTCTCCAGAACCTTTAATTAACAGTTTTAAATATTGATATATTATATTTTAGCTCAGTAATGTAACTTCTGTGCCTTCTTGCTAACTAGTTTTAAAATACTCCTAATGGCAACACGGTTTAACACATGAACTCTTCAGACTCTCTGTGTTGACTTATTGTGAATATAAACTTCCTCAGGCCCGAGGTAGCTGTAAAAAGCAGGACGAGAACATCTCGGGTCAAATCCTGACGTTAGAGTAAAGACTCTCATCTTGGTGTGAGCTGCTGGAGTCTCTGTTGGTCATCTGACGTCGGGGCGTCGCTGTGAATCTCACCTGTGGAAAGTTCAGCTCCACTTCACCTTCACTGGTGTGGTCGTCAAGTAGATTTGGAGATGTTGGTGCACGTGCAGCTGCATCACTAATGTTTTCATAGTCCTGCAGGCTCTCTGGTTCATTCTAGGATGAGAGCGGAGGTAGTTTATAGATTATTTGAGTGACAATTTCTGGATTTAACGCACAATAAAGTTCATACAAGACTCACATCTGATTCTCTAAGGACTTGAAGAAATTTTTCTTGATTTAATTGTTTTGTTTGTTGCACAGAATAAATGGGTGAAGGGGAGGTTTCATCTCCTGACGATTTTTGTTTCCTCTAACCACATGATTATCCAGCAGCAACTGAATCTCTTCATTCATGCTCTAAAATGGATGCTGTACAGGTTGTCTTTTAATCATTGGCCCCAGTATACTGAGATATAAGTGTACTGATAGACAGCTACTGACAGGGCAAACAGTGAGGGCAGGATATGGAAGAACAAGGAGGGAAAAGCAACAGCTTGAACAGTAAAAGACACATCTGCCTGTAGAGCCAGATTAATACTGATGATAGAAGATGGAAGGCAGTAGCTCTACATGGTCAATTTGAGTGGTTGGAGATATCATGATAGATTATTTATCATTTTAAAATCTAATGTGCACATGTTGTTGTTTTTTTTCAGATCCTTGGATCTTGTGTTCTTAACATAAAATTAACAAAACATTCTGGGACTTTGGAGGCTTTGTGATATCACCATTAAAACATATTTGATTACATATTATTGAAATTATGACATAATTTAGAGTATTTAGAAGAATTAGTAGTTTTAGAGCTGTAACAGGTCAGAAGTGATGAGGCAGAGGCTTAAATATCCTAAATCTTATAACTGTACTCTCCATAATCACTGTTTGCTATGATTTCCAATATTCAAATAGTCAATTAGAAATAGATTTTTAAGTTTAAACAAATGTGTCATTACCGAAAAACCAGAAGGGGATTCATTGTTTGTTGTCCCTTGTTGAACAGATTTCCTCCAGTATCTGAAAACATAGAGGGACATGATGTGGTAAAACAAGGCAGACCATCTCTGAAATGTATTTATTGAATTTGATCAAATGCACCTCTTATTCATTCACCTTAAATTTACCACAATTACACTGATAATCATCAGGAGAAGTAGAGCAACAATGAGGAACCTCAGGTTCTCCAGATAGTCTCCTGTGGTCAAAAGAGAGAGAGCATCATATAGACTTGTGAACATGGAGAATTAGTTTAAACTTTATTCCTTGTGTAGATATTTATTTAAGACTGAACTAGAAATACTGTTCCGCAGATGTTTACCTCCATCAACCAAGATTCTGATGAGGCCACTGTGACCTTTGACCACTGATATCTAATCACTTCACAGTTTTGAGTTCTCATCGAAAGTTGAGGTTTGTGTAAGTATGCCTTGTGAGTTCACAGTTTTGTGAGGACACAATCTTAACCTTTGACCTCCACATTCTTATAATTTCATTCCTGAATCACACTGAACATTTACATTTAAGGTTTAAAGAAATCCCCTCAAGACCTTCTAGAGATGTCATGTTCACAAACATAGGACGTATGGACGAACAACCAGAAATCATGATCTGATATAAACCTCCCACATGTCTCCTGAGCAATAAAACACACAGTTATAAGACCTTGAAATTCACTCACGTTCAAACAGATGGACGGGATCAGACAAACTGTGATCTACTTCATTTTTTGCGATGCAGTAGTAGACTCCTGACTGGTTTGAGTACACTGTGTGGTTTTGATGCTCGGACACAATTTCCATCCTCTCCTCTCCCTGACTCCTCCTGTACCATGAGTAGTGTTGGACTGGGGGAAAGCTGTGACTGAAGCAGCTCAGCATCACGGAGCTCCTCCCGTCAAGCTCCTGCTTCTCTGCCGACTCCGTGATGTGTGTGTGTTTTGGAGAAACTAGATGGGAAATTCAGGAGAAAAGACAACGTCATTTTCTGAACATCATCAAAGATCAAACATGAATAACACAACAAATCTTTAAAGCCAGACTGAGAAGAATGTGAAACTTTAAATGGGAGGATAAAACAGACTGGCTTCGGGGCGCCCTTAGCTCAGTTGGTAGGGCGTCCCCCCCATGGGCCTCGGCCAGCAGCGGACCCGGGTTCGATTCCAGCCCGCGGTCGTTCTCTGCATGTCACTCCCCTCTCTGCCCCATTTCAACTCTGTCTCTAAAACTATCAATAAAGCATAAAAATGCCAAAAAATAATCTTTAAAAAAAAACAAAAAAAAAAACAGACTGGCTTCAGATTCACCTGGTGAAACTATCAATTTTTTTCTCAACAATCTCTCTTTGAAGCAAACTACAGCCACTGATTTAATGTTACTGTTCCTTTTTTTTTTTTAAATAATGTTTAGCAGGTTTGCTAAACGTTATTTTCATGTTGAAATAGACGTTTTCAGTTCAAAGAAATATTGGATAAGTTTAATAAATGAATTAATTTACACAATAGTTAAAAGAACCCTGTGATGTTTTTGACTCTGTGGAGTAATGTTTTCTTCTTTTTAGAACCAGCACGTCTGATCAGTATTTACTTTATACACAGTAATGTAGAATTTATCCTCCTTGTTTATCCATTCACCATCACAAGTGCATCATTCTACTCACATCTGACTTTAACCTCAGCTGGCTGTGACTTTCCACTTCCAATGTCATTGGTGGCTTCACAGCTGTACAGTCCACTGTCAGAGGGACTGGCTGAATTCACCCTGAAGGTCTGAGTCTGAGTCTGTTGGATGATTTCCTCTCTCCCATCAGTCGTCTTCCTCCAGGTGACAGAGCTCACTGGTGGGTTGGACTCGGCAGAACAGCTCAGTGTCAACAACACATTTTCCTTCACATCAAAACCAGGATTGGCTTTAACTGTCACATGTTTGGGACTGTCTGCAGTAACCAAAGATATAGAAAACAGAGAAATGTCAGATTTAACCACTGTTCAGTATAATGGTCTTTATAATATAGAATAACCTGCATAATATATGTTTTTATGTTTCATCAGGATGTAAATCAAGGTAAGTCTGGAGACAGTGGATCAGGGATCACAATAACATGCAAACCTGTGAAAATAGAACATTGCATGAAACCAAAGTGTATACTATAAGAAACCGTATAATTACTGGGAGTCACAAGGCTTCATATCAACATAATTATACTTTACTCTGGTGGAAGAATTACAGAGATTTAAGTAAAAGTAGAAATATCGCAGAGCAAAAATACTCCACTACAAGTGTAGGCTCTGAATTCATAATTAAAATAAGCAGCACAGTAGTTTAAAGCGAGAGCAGAGGCTGACATTTCACACACAAGCTGGAAGCAGATGATCAAAGTATTTGAATTACATAAAAATGATCGGAAACATCACAGTACTTACACAGTACTTGTATGCACACTGGTTGACTCTTATCCCCTCTACCAATGAGGTTTGAGGAGCTGCAGCTGTAACAAGCTTCATCTGCTCTTTGTATTGTTAAACTCAGCTCTTGTCTGTTTGTGTTCTTCAACCAAGAGTCAGTTTGTTGGTTTTTGCTGCGGGACCAGGAGTAAGTCGTCGGGGCAGGATTGGCATCGGTGTCACAGGTTAACGTGAGAGAACCACCAACTTTCACTTGGTTATCAGAAGAGCCACTGACAGAAATGCTCGTCTTCCTCGGCTTATCTGGAAAAAGGACCCAAGTGAAAAGACCTTTATATCAACAACAGGTGAATCTGAAACAGAAGATTCTTTCAGGTTAATTCACAACCCAGATAGCACACGGATGTGGGCCACTTCAGGCAATGATCCATCACTTCTGGTCTTCAAGTGGCCCAGGACAAATCTGGACCAAGACACTTGCTATGTGAGTGACGGTCCACTAAGAATGTAATATTGTGAATACTATGCAGAAGATTTTAATTCAGAATTCAAATTAAAACAATACATGAAGACAAAGATTGGGGACAAAGCTTTTGAAACAAGAGCCCTGAGATTTAAGTACTTTCGGTTATAAATTCCTGAGGTGCTGTTGTTTCAACTATCAGGAGTAAAAATTAATGAAAAAATGGATCACTGAAAAAATACATGAGAAGATTTTTCTTCTGCATGGACAGTTTTTTTTATGGAAGATTTTGTCTGATTTGTTTGTTTAAAACATAAAGCCGCAGCTGAAACACTCACATTTCACCACCAACTCCTTCTGCTTGCTGTCCTTTGAGCCCTCAGTGTTCTGGGCACGGCAGAAGTACCAGCCAGCGTCGGATGAAGTCACTTTAAACTCATGGGAGAGAGAGTTGATGGGTCGTGAATAAAGATTATTTTCAGGGATTATTTCAGCCTGATTATTTGTGTTTATCCTCATCAAGGTGAGAGTTGACTGTGGGAAACTTTCAGCAGTGCAGCTGACGGTGATGGTCTGACCTTCTGTGACCTCAGACCTCATAGACAGTTTAGGTTCAGTGGGCGGGTCTGTAGAGAGGAAGCAGAATCTTCTTTAAAGAAGGAACATTATGATTTTATTGTTTTTCTTCCCTCAGTGTCAACGACACATTTTCCTTCACATCAAGACCAGGTGAATCTGAGAAATTTTTAAATGTTATTAAATGTATCTTCATATTTTGATGTGTTGTTACTATATATGTTATATCGGAAGCACTTTGTAACGTTGTTTTTAGAAGAGCTATTTAAATAAATCAAGTTATGACAACAGGACACTTTTATCTTGGTTCATTCGCTGATTTAACGTTGGTCAAATTTGTATTCTTTTATGACAGATTTTTAATTGGTTTCTAAATTTATATTCATATTTTTCTGTATTTAATTTTTTTTTGATATTTGGGAAGCAGTTTGTAACGTTTTTTTAAGAAGTGCTATTTAAATAAATCAAGTTATGACAACAGGCCACTTTAGTCAGTTTGAAATAGACGTTTTCACTTAGAGGAAATGTTGGATAAGTTTAATGAATTAATTAATTTACACCATAGTTAAAAGAACCCTGTTGTGTTTTTGACATTGTGGATAAATGTTTTCTTCTTTTTAGAACCAGCACGTCTGATCAGTATTTACTTTATACACAGTAATGTAGAATATATCCTCCTTGTTTATCCATTCACCATCACAAGTGCATCATTCTACTCACATCTGACTTTAACCTCAGCTGGCTGTGACTTTCCACTTCCTATGTCATTGGTGGCTTCACAGCTGTACAGTCCACTGTCAGAGGGACTGGCTGAATTCACCCTGAAGGTCTGAGTCTGAGTCTGTTGGATGATTTCCTCTCTCCCATCAGTCGTCATCCTCCAGGTGACAGAGCTCACTGGTGGGTTGGACTCGGCAGAACAGCTCAGTGTCAACAACACATTTTCATCCACATCAAGACCAGGATTGGCTTGAACTGTCACATGTTTGGGACTGTCTGCAGTAACCAAAGATATAGAAAACAGAGAACTGTCAGATTTAACCACTGTTCAGTATAATGGTCTTTATAATATAGAATGACCCTGTATAATATTTTTTTTTATTTCATCAGGGTCTAATTCATGGTTAATTTGTAGGTAGTGGACTAATTTATATAAGAGAGCACAATAACATGCAAAACTGTGAAAATAATTCATTGCATTACATAATTACACCACAAATTGTACTATAAGAAAAAGTGCTTAAAATCACAAGCCTTCATATCAACAGAATAATAATTTACTCTGGTGGAAGAATTACAGAGATTTAAGTAAAAGTAGAAATATTGCAGTACAAAAATACTCCATTACAAGTACAGGCCCTGAATTCATAATTTAAATGAGCAGCAAAGTAGTTTATCAGGAGTATTCATTAAGTGGCAGAGTGGCAGCACGTAACATTACTGGATCATTATTATTTATAATTTATAGATTAAATGACTTTATATAGGGTCTGGTAGTTTATTGATATTTTCTAAACTCTACAGAACTTAATCAAATAGACACATTTAGTTTATGTGATTCATTTCTCAGAAGTAAAAGTTGATTGAGGAGTAAATGAGAAAAGCTACTTTTGTATTTATAGATCTTTTAAGAAAGATTTGGTTTGATATGTTTGGTTGAAAAAAAAAGCCGCAGCTGAAACACTCACATTTCACCACCAACTTCTTCTGGATGCTGTCCTTTGAGCCCTCAGTGTTCCTGGCACGGCAGAAGTACCAGCCAGCATCAGCTGAAGTCACAGTAAACTCGTGGTAGAGAGAGTTGATGGGTCGTGGATTAAGATTATTTTCAGGGATTATTTCAGCCTGATTATTTGTGTTGATCCTCATCAAGGTGAGAGTTGACTGTGGGAAACTTTCAGCAGTGCAGCTGACGGTGATGGTCTGACCTTCTGTGACCTCAGACCTCATAGACAGTTTAGGTTCAGTGGGCGGGTCTGTAGAGAGGAAGCAGAATCTTGTTTAAAGAAGGCACATTATCATTGTACTGTTGTTCTTCCCTTTAGTCTGTGTTACATATGTTTCTTGTAAATGTAAAAGTTCTGCAGAGCAAAATATCCAACAATCTGTGGTAAAGTGAACTCCTCTCCTGAAGCTCCTTAACTCCTCTTCATCAGTTCAGCTGATATGAATTATTGTACAAAAGGACAAAGTTTGGGGACAAAGCTTTTGAAACAAGAGCCCTGAGGCTCTGAAACAGCCTGAACGAGGACATCCAGCAGACTGAGTCAGGAGGTGAAAACAAACTTTTATCTTTCTTCATTCACTGATTTTACGTAGGTCTAGTTTTCTGTTCGTTTATTTATTCTTTTATGACAGATTTTTGTAGCCAAATTGATTGTGAAACTATGAAGAGTGAATCTTTTTGTGCCAAACTACTCTAGAGTCATAACTGATCCTGAAGAGTTCAAACCATCGACTAAAAGTGAAGTCAAAGTGTCTAGATCGCCACCTGGTGCCTGATTGCAGTATAAATCTCACCTCATGAATTTTTGTAAATGGGACATGAACCAAACTAAAAAGTCAAAATACACATCAACTAAAATGATCTCAAAGATTCATTCTGTCTGTTCAAACATCCATTTTTCATGTACGTTAGGTTAATAATTATATTTCCACCCGGAGGAGCCTTGGTCCTCGGGCAGGAAGGACACATTTGTGTCCTGATTGTAATTTTATGTATATTCTGAAACATATTTCCATATTCAGATTTGTATTGTACATACATTTAACGGGACTTCCATAGTCACTTGTAGAAACATCTGTCGGTGAAAACACAAGTGGAGAAGTCAGTTAATCTTTAATGCAAATGTTGGAAAAAAAAACACCAACTTCATTTTCAAAATGGAAAAATAAAATCCTTACGTTTTATTAGGGCCAGAAAAACCAACCACGTGACTGTCTGAGCCTCCATCTCATGTGGGACTACAACTGGATTTCTGAAACAAATTAAAAATTAAAAAGTGGATAAAAACATCTTAAGATCACATAACTTTCTCTATTTACTGTAAAACGTGTGATTATAAGTTATTTTTCAGCTTCTTTCAGAATTTCCTTCTTCCTCTTTTCATTTCTTTTACTGACAGTTAGAGTTGTCTTTGTTTTGTTCCTCATGTCAAAATGGTTGTGAACTTGTGGTTTGAAAATACAAAATTCACCTCACCTCTATGCAGAATTAGTCATTTATTAAAGGAAATTAAGTGTTTTTGTTAATCCCAGAGTTCAGTTTCTTTTTTACTTTAATAACTAAAGTATTGTTTATTTTCTGTTTTATTTTTTAATTTTATAGGAAATTAGCTACTTGTCTGACTAACCTTTATTCAAAGAACCCAAAGAACACATATACAATATGTCGACTGGAAAAATAACAGTGTATTCATTACATTTACATTTTTTAACCTTTAGTCTGAAATATACAGTTTAAAAAGTCATATCTGGTTCTTTGGGTTCATCTCAGTCTTCAGGGAACTACGACGTCTGAAACCAATGTTTGAGTTTTCATTTGGAAAAAAGTTTTTCAACTGACTGGAAGAAAAAGTGTTTTAAATTATTATAAATTTTATGAAAAAAAAATCATCTTCTTTGTAATCAGTGTATCTACTGTAAATACAACTTCTGAAAGACTTTATTTTACTCTAGTAGATTAACATCATGAGGAGATAAATAACCATTGAAGCTTGTTCTTACCTCAGAGGACCCACTTGTATCAGTCTGTCACACACAGCCTCACTCCGAGAATGAGACTTTACAGAAAAAGGAAGTTTTCACACTTTGAAAAGGGATGCAAAGAAATGATTATCATCCCCTGTCATGCAAGCTAGAAAACAGCTTATTGTAGGTGTTATGATGACAGTGATAGAGTTTGCAGCTTCTCACAGTATCTGCACTCAGATGCTCTTCCCCCCACTTCCTCTATTAGTTGTTGTTTGTAGTGAAGTCTTGTTGATAGGCACAGAGCAGTTTTCATTACTTCATATTTATTTTGAGAATTCCTGCTCACATAGTATTCACAGTGTCTCTATTTAAAACTTCATCTAACAATGTGAAAACGTATCAAAAGGGTTTGTGGAGAGTTTAATAAACATAAAAGTGCAGGTGAACAACACGTAAACAGGAAACATCTCACACAGAGAAAAGCATTTCACTCCCTGAGAGCTGCAGCCACGATCTTCACGGCATCGGCCGCCATTTCATCATTTCATTTTCATGGCGCCGTTCAGAGCTTGCAGCATGGCGGTAAAGGAGCGGCTGGCATAACGGGCGTGTCTGGGCATGGCCATCTCCACCAGCTTTGACGACACCGTGGCCAAGTCCTGTTCTGCCGCCGCCAGCCGCCACTTCACTTCCCCTTTGGTGACCTCCCCTGACAGCGCACGTCAGGATCCACACCGGTACTCACGAGTCCACCATAGAAGCCACCAGGGGGGCGGGAACGGCAGACATCCCAACGGATAGCGACGCAGAGGCCCATACCAGAGCTTTGAAGGTCTCCTTTTTCTGGGTGACCAGGGCTGAGGTGAGCATCGGGAGAGCCAAGAGAAGGGCTTGGGCTCGGATCTCTGGAAGGTCTTTGCCCAAGTCGTCCAACAGACTGCCCTTCCACAACTTATGACCCTTCACCTATCTTTAGTTGTTCAGGAGAGCATGACCCAGACAAATACCTTCATCTGAAGTAACTTAATCAGCTCCATGCAGGTCCGGACCTCGGTATTATTTAAAAATGTGTGTATGTGGGCGGTGGGTGAGTGAGTAGGAGGTGGAGTGGATCATCTTCTGGTAAATATACAAGGTAACGTAGTGTTAACGTCTCCTGCTCGACCTCCAGACCGGAGTCGGTGACGTACAGGGGAGATGTCTGTTCTCCTCCCGGGCTGAAGCCGCTTCTCACTTCAGGGTTCACACCCTTCACTTTCTGCAGCAGTAGAGAAATAACGGAGGAGCTGTTGTTGTCTTTATTTTCCAACACACTGTAACTGACCTTGTCCATCTTTATACTCTCTCTCTCTCTCTCTCTCTCTCTCTCTCTCTCTCTCTCTCTCTCTCTCTCTGGACCACTCACTCTCTTAAACACATTGAAGCTCTACTCTTACAACACAAGGCCAATTAGTGAATTGATGGACAGAATCTACTCTGCACTGTTACAATGTAAATATGTGAGCTGGGTTGTTGTGTTTCTTCACTGAGACTCAAATGAAGAGATTTCTTCAGACACACTTTCCTTTGGGAAGGAACAAGAGGCTGAAGTCAAGCCCAAGAGAGAAAGACAGAAAGGTGGTGATGATGAGAGACAAGGACCAGTGTTCCCACTGTTCCCACTCAGGGCAGTATTAGTGTTATATAACTGTGCTGTTGAATACAAAGAAAGAAAGTTCATAATTTGTTCAAACATATTTCATTTTATTTTGAGCAACAGGATATTTACATTTCATGTGTGTGGGTTTGGATTAAGTTCACAACACTGGAAAGCACAAAAAAAACATTCAGCAGTGATTCTCAGCATTTCTTATCTAACTGCATGTAATTTATGTATATATAGATTATATCAAAAGTTATTAATACAATCATTTTACACTCACATTATTTACATTATAAGTTTCAAAATAAGGATTTTAACCGTTTATCCCTCACATTTAGCTTTGTTCACTATTTTCTCCAGAACCTTTAATTAACAGTTTTAAATATTGATATATTATATTTTAGCTCAGTAATGTAACTTCTGTGCCTTCTTGCTAACTTGTTTTAAAATACTCCAAATGGCAACACGGTTTAACACATGAACTCTTCAGACTCTATGTGATGACTTATTGTGAATATAAACTTCCTCAGGCCCGAGGTAGCTGTAAAAAGCAGGACGAGAACATCTCGGGTCAAATCCTGACGTTAGAGTAAAGACTCTCATCTTGGTGTGAGCTGCTGGAGTCTCTGTTGGTCGTCTGACGTCGGGGCGTCGCTGTGAATCTCACCTGTGGAAAGTTCAGCTCCACTTCACCTTCACTGGTGTGGTCGTCAAGTAGATTTGAAGATGTTGGTGCACGTGCAGCTGCATCACTAATGTCATCATAGTCCTGCAGGATCTCTGGTTCCTTCTAGGATGAGAGTGAAGGTAGTTTAAAGTTTATTTGTGCTACAATTTCTGGATTAAATTCACCTAATAGCAAAATATACGGACTGATATGAAGAAATGAGAGGTCACGGTTCCTGACCTTTTTAACTCGTGTTGGCTTGGACACCTTTGCATACACGGAGTCTTCTTCCACCTTTCTTTGCTTCTTCCTTGAAAAACAAATATCAACATGACATGTGCTGATTAATAACGACTTTGTTGTTCTGGTATTGTAACACAAAGATTAAATTCTCACTTCAGATTATTCTTAAAGTTCAGAGGAGCGTAGTTGACAGAATCCTCCTTGGTGTTTCCAGCTTGCCGTCTTGTGGGGTTTTGTGCAGAGGCAGCCTGAGCAGATGCAGACAGAAAACATCAGTGATTATCAAGCAGCAACTGAATCTCTTCATTAATGCTCTAAAATGGATGCTGTACAGGTTGTCTTTTAATCACTGGCCCCAGTATACTGAGATATAAGTGCACTGATAGACAGCTACTGACAGGGCAAACAGTGAGGGCAGGATACGGAAGAACAAGGAGGGAAAAGCAACAGCTTGAACAGTAAAAGACACATCTGCCTGTAGAGCCAGATTAATACTGATGATAGAAGATGGAAGGCAGTAGCTCTACATGGTCAATTTGAGGGGTTGAAGATATCCTGATAGATTATTTTATTCGTAATTTTTAAAAATGATGTGCACATGTTGTTGTCTTGTTTCAGATCCTTGCATCGTGTGTTCTCAAAATAAAACAAATAACAGATTCTGGGACTTTGGATGCTTTGTAATATCACCATTAAAACATATTTGATAACATATTATTGAAATTATGACTTTAGAGCAGGGGTTTTTAACCAGGGGTCCGCGGCCCCCTGGTGGTCCGTGACGGCATTGCAGGAGGTCTGCGAAATTAACTTTGATATTTCAACACATTTCCAGATTACTCTTGAACATCGTGAAAAATATCTAAAATAAGAGAAATATATCTTAAATAATATAAAGGTGATGAGGGGAGCCTTGAAACCGGCTTGGGGCTAGAAACTGCAGGTAGTTTTCCCCTGTGCATGCGTGTTAAAGAGAGATGTACAAGAGCGGTTGACATAGGTAGAAAAACTCTCAGGAGGTGTTGGAGATGTAGTTTGTGTGATGGGAATTTTTGTTTTCCCAAAAAGAAGGCCCAAAAGGGCAGCATTAATAATGACAATATGAAATAAAACAAAAGAGTGAAAAACAAATACTTTGTAATGAGAAAAATGAATTGGCATAATAGCCAAAACAATTAATTGCATTAACAGTCAACTTTACCACGTTCGCTGGTTGAGAAACAATTTCTTAGCAGAGTTATAACACTTACGTCTATCGAGTAGCAGTTCTCCCAACAGAATGAATAGACAAGCTTAAATCGGGCCTAAGCAAGCCCCTACAGTTGGCACAAACCATGATTGTTATTGATCACCGTTACTTTAACGTTCTCTCAACATGTCAGCTACATGTCTGTACATTTAAGTCATGAACGTTATATATTGATGTACATATGGTTCTGAGATGCAGTACAACTACAAACTGCATTTTAATTTTGTTTTCAATTCGTAAACACTGAAAATCAACCATTTTTGTTGTTTTTACAGAGATTTTTCTAGATTTGTTAACTAGATATATCTAGATTTGTTAAGTAGATATATCTAGATTTGCTTTAGAGTATTTGGAAGAATCAGTAGTTTTACAGCTGTAACAGGTCAGAAGTGATGAGGCAGAGGCTTAAGTATCCTGAAACGTAAACTTGTACTCTCCTTATTCACTGTTTCCTACGATTTCAATATACATAAAGCCAATTAGATATAAATGTTGAAGTTTCAACAACTGGTTGTTAAATAATTAAAAAATCTATTGTGCTACGACACGGTTCTGACAACAGGCCACCATGACTAGACACTTTGAATTAAACTCTTTTTAATATAAATCTTCTTGAGTTTTACTAAAGTCTCTGTTTAAAGACTGTTTTAACTTATTGTTTTCTAGTTTAAAGTGTTGTCTCAACCTGGGACTCACCTGGGGCAGATTCAAAATGCTGTAAACAAGGTTGATGTCGGTCGGAGGCCTGTGGAATATAAAAGATATGTAAGAATAAACATATGCATACAGAGTGAATGACTTTCAAAAATAACAGGGCAGACTTTCATTGTGTTATTCATGTCGGAGGATATAGAACATAAATGGATGCTTTGACTATAGCATGAGCAGCAGTCCATGTCTGACTCTGTCCCACATGATGATCCTTGTCCTGGGTGGGGACAGTGTGTTGAGTGGGTGTGCTCGTACGTGCTCTCTGGAAGAGGCTGGTGTTCAGGGGCGTCTGGACGACTCAACTGCTCCGAGAAACCAGAAGGGGATTTGATGTTTGTTGTTCCTTGTTGAATAGATTTTTTCCTCCTGAGTCTGAAAACATAGAGGGACATGATGTGGTTACACATGCCGGACCATCTCTGAAATGTATTTATTTAATCAAATTCACTTCTTATTCATTCACCTTAAAACTATAAAGATTAAAATGATAATCATCAGGACAAATAGAGCAGGAACGATGAACTTCAGGATGTGCAGAGAGTTTCCTGTGGCTAAAAGAGAGAGAGCATCATATCGAGCTTCACCTTTGGCTACCGAAATCAAATCATTTACTCCTTGATTCTTATTGTGTGTTTGTGCGAAGGACGTAGGAAATGGGACGTACAGATGGACAACCAGAAAACATGATCTTATATAAACCTCCCACATGTCTCCTGAGCAATAAAACACACACAGTTATAAGGTCTTGAAATTCACTCACGTTCAAACAGATGGACGGGATCAGACAAACTTTGATCTACTTCATTTTGAGCGATGCAGTAGTAGACTCCTGACTGGTTTGAGTACACTGTGTGGTTTTGATGCTCTGACACAAGTTCATCCTTTTCCTCTCCCTGACTCTTCCTGTACCATGAGTAGTGTTGGACTGGGGGAAAGCTGTGACTGAAGCACCTCAGCATCACGGAGCTCCTCCCGTCAAGCTCCTGCTTCTCTGCCGACTCCGTGATGTGTGTGTGTTTTGGAGAAACTAGCCGGGAAATTCAGGAGAAAAGACAACGTCATTTTCTGAACCTCATCAAAGATCAAACATGAAATACACAACAAGTGAAGTGACATTATTACTGCTCTTTAAAACCAGACTGAGAAGAATGTGAAACGTATTTTCACACCAGTTAATGGGCATTGAAACAATAAAAGATGAAACAGACTGGCTTTAGATTCTCCTGATGAAACTTTCAATTTTTCTCTCAGCAATTTCTCTTCCTAGCAAAGGGTTAACCCTAACAGCCACTGATTTTAGGTAAGTGTTCCATTTTTTTACTTATTTCTGATCAGGTTTGCTAAACCTTATTTTGAATGACATCATATTGTGGAGTAATGTTTTCTTCTTTATGGAACCAGCACGTCTGATCAGTATTTACTTTATACACAGTAATGTAGAATATATCCTCCTTGTTTATCCATTCACCATCACAAGTGCATCATTCTACTCACATCTGACTTTAACCTCAGCTGGCTGTGACTTTCCACTTCCAATGTCATTGGTGGCTTCACAGCTGTACAGTCCACTGTCAGAGGGACTGGCTGAATTCACCCTGAAGGTCTGAGTCTGAGTCTGTTGGATGATTTCCTCTCTCCCATCAGTCGTCTTCCTCCAGGTGACAGAGCTCACTGGTGGGTTGGACTCGGCAGAACAGCTCAGTGTCAACAACACATTTTCCTTCACATCAAAACCAGGATTGGCTTGAACTGTCACATGTTTGGGACTGTCTGCAGTAACCAAAGATATAGAAAACAGAGAACTGTCAGATTTAACCACTTTCTAATATAATGGTCTTTATAACATAGAATAACCTGCATAATATATGTTTTTATGTTTCATCAGGATGTAAATCAAGGTAAGTTTGGAGACAGTGGATTAGGGATCACAATAACATGCAAACCTGTGAAAATAGAACATTGCATGAAACCAAATGTATACTATAAGAAACCGTGTAATTACTGGGAGTCACAAGGCTTCATATCAACATAATTATATTTTACTCTGGTGGATGAATTACAGAGATTTAAGTAAAAGTAGAAATATCGCAGAGCAAAAATACTCCATTACAAGTGTAGGCTCTGAATTCATAATTAAAATAAGCAGCACGGTAGTTTAAAGCGAGAGCAGAGGCTGACATTTCACACACAAGCTGGAAGCAGATGATCAAAGTATTTGAATTACATAAAAATGATCGGAAACATCATAGTACTTACACAGTACTTGTATGCACACTGGTTGACTCTTATCCCCTCCACCAATGAGGTTTGAGGAGCTGCAGCTGTAACAAGCTTCATCTGCTCTTTGTATTGTTAAACTCAGCATTCGTCTGTTTGTGTTCTTCCACCAAGAGTCAGTTTGTTGATTTTTGCTGCGGGACCAGGAGTAAGTCGTCGGGGCAGGATTGGCATCGGTGTCACAGGTTAACATGAGAGAACCACCAACTTTCACTTGGTTATCAGAAGAGCCACTGACAGAAATGCTCGTCTTCCTCGGCTTATCTGGAAAAAGGACCCAAGTGAAATGAGCTTTATCTCAACAACAGGTGAATCTGAAACAGAAGATTCTTTCAGGTTAATTCACAACCCAGATAGCACACGGATGTGGGCCACTTCAGGAAATGATCCATCACTTCTGGTCTTCTCCTGGCCCAGGACAAATCTGGACCAAGACACTTGCTATGTGAGTGACGGTCCACTAAGAATGTAATATTGTGAATACTATGCAGAAGATTTTAGTTCAGAATTCAAATTAAAACAATACATGAAGACAAAGTTTGGGGACAAAGCTTTTGAAACAACAGCCCTGAGATTTAAGTACTTTCGGTTATAAATTCCTGAGGTGCTGTTGTTTCAACTATCAGAAGTAAAAATTAATGAAAAACTGGATCACTGAAAAAATACATGAGAAGATTTTTCTTCTGCATGGACAGTTTTTTTTATGGAAGATTTTGTCTGATTTGTTTGTTTAAAACATAAAGCCGCAGCTGAAACACTCACATTTCACCACCAACTCCTGCTGCTTGCTGTCCTTTGAGTCCTCAGTGTTCTTGGCACGGCAGAAATACCAGCCAGCGTCGGATGAAGTCACTTTAAACGTGTGGTAGAGAGAGTTGATGGGTCGTGAATACAGATTTTCTTCAGTGATTATTAAAGCCTGAGGATTTGGGTAGGTCTTCATCAAGGTGAGAGTTGACTGTGGGAAACTTTCAACAGTGCAGCTGACGGTGATGGTTTGACCTTCTGTGACCTCAGACCTCATAGACAGTAGAGGTTTAGTGGGCGGGTCTGTAGAGAGGAAGCAGAATCTTCTTTAAAGAAGGCACATTATGATTTTATTGTTTTTCTTCCCTCAGTGTCAACAACACATTTTCCTTCACATCAAGACCAGGTGAATCTGAGACATTTTTAATTGTTATTAAATGTATCTTCATATTTTGATGTGTTGTTACTATATATGTTATATCGGAAGCACTTTATAACGTTGTTTTTAGAAGAGCTATTTAAATAAATCAAGTTATGACTACAGGACACTTAAGTCATGTTGAATAGTAGAAGAAATTCGAAAAATCGCAGTACAAAATACTCCATTACAAGTATAGGCCCTGATTTCATAATTTAAATAAGCAGCACAGTAGTTTATCAGGAGTATTCATTAAGTAGCAGAGTGGCACCACTTAACAATACTGGATCATTTTTATTGATAATTTATAGATTAAATTACTTTATATGGTCTGGTAGTTTATTCATATTTTCCAAGCTCTACAGAACTTAATCAAATAGACACATTTAGTTTAGGTCATTCATTTCTCAGGTGCTATTGTTTCAACTGTCAGACGTAATAGTTGATAGAAAAATACATGAGAAAAGCTACTTTTGCATAAACAGATTTTTTAAAGGAAGATTTGGTTTGATGTGTTTGGTTGAAAAAAAAAGCCGCAGCTGAAACACTCACATTTCACCACCAACTCCTTCTGCTCGCTGTCCTTTGAGTCCTCAGTGTTCTTGGCACGGCAGACGTACCAGCCAGCGTCGGATGAAGTCACAGTAAACGTGTGGTAGAGAGAGTTGATGGGTCGTGAATAAAGATTATTTTCAGGGATTATTTCAGCCTGATTATTTGTATTGATCTTCATCAAGGTGAGAGTTGACTGTGGGAAACTTTCAACAGTGCAGTTGATGGTGATGGTCTGACCTTCTGTGACCTCAGACCTCATAGACAGTTTAGGTTCAGTGGGCGGGTCTGTAGAGAGGAAGCAGAATCTTCTTTAAAGAAGGCACATTATGATTTTATTGTTGTTCTTCCCTCTAGTCTGTGTTACATAGGTTTCTTGTCAATGTAAAAGTTCTGCAGAGCAAAAGATCCTACATCAGTGGTAAAGGGAGTTCCTCTCATGAAGCTCCTAAACTCCTCTTCATCAGTCCAGCAGATATGATTTATTGTACTAACACAAAGTTTTGGGACAAAGCTTTTGAAACAAGAGCCCTGAGGCTCTGAAACAGACTGAACGAGGACATACAGCAGACTGAGTCAGGAGCTGAACACAAACTTTTATCTTCCTTCATTCACTGATTTTACATAGGTCTAGTTTTTATTATTTTATTTATTCTTTTATGAGCGATTTTTAATTTGTTTTAAAATTCATATTCATATTTTGATGTGTTTTGCCTTTTTGGTTATTTGGGAAGCACTTTGTAACGTTGTTTTGAGAAGTGCTATTTAAATAAATCAAGTTATGACAACAGGCCACTTTAGTCATGTTGAAATAGATGTTTTCATTTCAGAGAAATGTTGGATAAGTTTAATGAATTAATTAATTTACACCATAGTTAAAAGAACCCTGTGTTGTTTTTGACATAGTGGAATAATGTTTTCTTCTTTTTAGAACCAGCACGTCTGATCAGTATTTACTTTATACACAGTAATGTAGAATATATCCTCCTTGTTTATCCATTCACCATCACAAGTGCATCATTCTACTCACATCTGACTTTAACCTCAGCTGGCTGTGACTTTCCACTTCCAATGTCATTGGTGGCTTCACAGCTGTACAGTCCACTGTCAGAGGGACTGGCTGAATTCACCCTGAAGGTCTGAGTCTGAGTCTGTTGGATGATTTCCTCTCTCCCATCAGTCGTCTTCCTCCAGGTGACAGAGCTCACTGGTGGGTTGGACTCGGCAGAACAGCTCAGTGTCAACGACACATTTTCCTTCACATCAAGACCAGGATTGGCTTGAACTGTCACATGGTTGGGACTGTCTGCAGTAACCAAAAATATAGAAAACAGAGAACTGTCAGATTTAACCACTGTCCAATATAATGGTCTTTATAACATAGAATGACCCTGAATAAAATTGTTTTTTTATTTCATCAGGGTTGAATTCATTGTAGATTTATAGTTAGTGGACTAATTTATCAAAGGGAGAACAAAAACATGCAAACCTGTCAAAACAATACATTGCATTACACAATTACACCACAAATTATACTATAAGAACACATATAACTGCTTAAAGTCAGATGGCTTCAATTTAATAGAATTATACTTTAGTCTGATGGAAGAATTACAGAGATTTAAGTACTTTAGGTCATTAATTTCTCAGGTGCTATTGTTTCAACGGTCAGAAGAAATAATTCATGAAAAAAAACTGGACCACAGAAATAATACATGTGAACAATTTACTTTTGCAATGATAGTTTTTTTATAGGAACATTCTGGTTTGATTTGTTTGGATGAAAAAAAAGTAGCAGCTGAAGTAAGTCATCGGGGCAGGATTGGCATCGGTGTCACATGTTAACGAATGTAATATTGTGAATACTATGCAGAAGATTTTAGTTCAGAATTCAAATTAAATCTATACATGAAGACAAAGTTTGGGGACAAAGCTTTTGAAACAAGAGCCCTGAGATTTAAATACTTTCGGTTATAAATTCCTGAGGTGCTGTTGTTTCAATTATCAGAAGTAAAAATTAATGAAAAAAATGGATCACTGAGAAAATACATGAGAAGATTTTTTTTTATGGAAGATTTTGTCTGATTTGTTTGTTTAAAACATAAAGCCGCTGCTGAAACACTCACATTTCACAACCAACTTCTTCTGCTCGCTGTCCTTTGAGCCCTCAGTGTTCTTGGCACGGCAGAAGTACCAGCCAGCGTCGGCTGAAGTCACAGTAAACGTGTGGTAGAGAGAGTTGATGGGTCGTGAATACAGATTTTCTTCAGTCATTATTAAAGCCTGAGGATTTGGGTAGGTCCTCATCAAGGTGAGAGTTGACTGTGGGAAACTTTCAACAGTGCAGTTGATGGTGATGGTCTGACCTTCTGTGACCTCAGACCTCATAGACAGTATAGGTTCAGTGGGCGGGTCTGTAGAGAGGAAGCAGAATCTTCTTTAAAGAAGGCACTTTATGATTTTATTGTTTTTCTTCCCTCTAGTCTGTGTTACATATGTTTCTTGTAAATGTAAAAGTCCTGCAGAGCAAAATATCCAACAATCAGTGGTAAAGGGAACTCCTCTCCTGAAGCTCCTTAACTCCTCTTCATCAGTTCAGCTGATATGAATTATTGTACAAAAGGACAAAGTTGGGGGACAAAGCTTTTGAAACAAGAGCCCTGAGGCTCTGAAACAGCCTGAACGAGGACATACAGCAGACTGAGTCAATAGGTGAAAACAAACTTTTATCTTTCTTCATTCACTGATTTTACGTAGGTCTAGTTTTCTGTTCGTTTATTTATTCTTCTATGACAGATTTTTGTAGCCAAATTGATTGTGAAACTATGAAGAGTGAATCTTTTTGTGCCAAACTGCTCTAGAGTCATAACTGATCTTGAAGAGTTCAAACCATCGACTAAAAGTGAAGTCAAAGTGTCTAGATCGCCACCTGGTGCCTGATTGCAGTATAAATCTCACCTCATGAATTTTTGTAAATGGGACATGAACCAAACTAAAAAGTCAAAATACACATCAACTAAAATGATCTCAAAGATTCATTCTGTCTGTTCAAACATCCATTTTTCATGTACGTTAGGTTAATAATTATATTTCCACCCGGAGGAGCCTTGGTCCTCGGGCAGGAAGGACACATTTGTGTCCTGATTGTAATTTTATGTATATTCTGAAACATATTTCCATATTCAGATTTGTATTGTACATACATTTAACGGGACTTCCATAGTCACTTGTAGAAACATCTGTCGGTGAAAACACAAGTGGAGAAGTCAGTTAATCTTTAATGCAAATGTTGGAAAAAAAAACACCAACTTCATTTTCAAAATGGAAAAATAAAATCCTTACGTTTTATTAGGGCCAGAAAAACCAACCACGTGACTGTCTGAGCCTCCATCTCATGTGGGACTACAACTGGATTTCTGAAACAAATTAAAAATTAAAAGTGGATAAAAACATCTTAAGATCACATAACTTTCTCTATTTACTGTAAAACGTGTGATTATAAGTTATTTTTCAGCTTGTGTCAGAATTTCCTTCTTCCTCTTTTCATTTCTTTTACTGACAGTTAGAGTTGTCTTTGTTTTGTTCCTCATGTCAAAATGGTTGTGAACTTGTGGTTTGAAAACACAAAATTCACCTCACCTCTATGCAGAATTAATCATTTATTCAAGGAAATTAAGTGTTTTTGTTAATCCCAGAGTTCAGTTTCTTTTTTCCTTTAATAACTAAAGTATTTGTCGTATCTTTGAAGCAGCAGTGTCTTGTCGAAGTTGGTGTTTGAAGAGAGGAGACGCGGACCCAGAACTTGCAGCATAACAGAATTTATTACACAGAAGTTTCACAGGTCAGACGGGCTCCATGGTATGCCCGGAGAATTCACAAAGGCCAGATAGTGAAAATCTGGCTCGCCTCCGCCAGGCAAGCCCTTTTATAGAGGAGTTGTTTACCACAGAACTATAGATAAAATGACGTAGCACATAGGGTCTATGTCTAAATTTGCACATGTTTTTAGTTACTATAAGTTTGAAGTCAACCCCCACATCTTTGCTCCTCCCTTAGCAGGCAAGATAACATATGATAGGTCAAAGATCATTCCCCAGAGGGGGACGAATACCTCAAACTCAAAACTTAGGAGGAAGCATGTCCGCATAGGATATACACATATTAGAAAGCTCCGTTAGCTGAATTTACAACAGTAACATGCCATCATTTTATATAACCATGTTCAAGCTGAATATACAACATATTGTTTATTTTCTGTTTTCTTTTTTAATTTTATTTGACATTAGCTACTTGTCCGACTAACTTTTATTCAAAGAACCCAAAGAACACATATACAATATGTCGACTGGAAAATAACAGTGTATTCATTACATTTACATTTTTGAACCTTTAGTCTGAAATATACAGTTTAAAAAGTCATATCTGGTTCTTTGGGTTCATCTCAGTCTTCAGGGAACTACGACGTCTGAAACCGATGTTTGAGTTTTCATTTGGAAAAAAGTTTTTCAACTGACTGGAAGAAAAGAGTTTTAAATTATTATAAATTTTAGTGTATCTACTGTAAATACAACTTCTGAAACACTTTATTTTACTCTAGTAGATTAACATCATGAGGAGATAAATAACCATAGAAGCTTGTTCTTACCTCAGAGGACCCACTTGTATCAGTCTGTCACACACAGCCTCACTCCGAGAATGAGACTTTACAGAAAAAGGAAGTGTTCACACTTTGAAAGGGGATGCAAAGAAATGATTATCATCCCCTGTCATGCAAACCAGAAACCAGCTTCTTGAAGTTGTTCTGATTACAGTGATAGAGTTTGCAGCTTCTCACAGTATCTGCACTCAGATGCTCTTCCCCCCACTTCCTCTATTAGTTGTTGTTTGTGGTGAAGTCTTGTTCACAGACACAGAGCAGTTTTCAGTACTACATATTTATTTTGAGAATTCCTGCTCACATAGTATTCACAGTGTCTCTATTTAAAACTTCATCTAACAATGTGAAAACGTATCAAAAGGGTTTGTGGAGAGATGAATAACCATAAAAGTGCAGGTGAACAACACGTAAACAGGAAACATCTCACACAGAGAAAAGCATTTCACTCCCCGAGAGCTGCAGCCACGATCTTCTCGGCATCAGCCGCCATTTCATCAATGGCGCAGTTCAGAGCTTGCAGCATGGCTGTGAAGGAGCGGCTGGCATAATGGACGTGTCTGGGCATGGCCATCTCCACCAGCTTTAACGACACCGTGGCCAAGTCCTGTTCTGCCGCCGCCAGCCGCCGCTTCACTTCCCCTTTGGTAACCTCCCCTGACAGCACACAGGTCCGCAGCCCTTTAAGTCTCGGGGGTTCCACGCCTCGCTGCCGGGCCAGTCGCTCGACTGATTTGTCATCCAGGCACAGAGATAACTGAGCTTTCGTCAGGATCCACACCGCTACTCACGCGTCCACCATAGAAGCCAACGGGGGGGGCGGGAACGGCAGACATCCCAACAGATAGCGACGCAGAGGCCCATCGTGGAGCTTTGAAGGTCTCCTTTTTCTGGGTGACCAGGGCTGAGGTGAGCGTCGGGAGAGCCAAGAGAAGGGCTTGGGCTCGGATCTCTGGAAGGTCTTTGCCCAAGTCGTCCAACAGACTGCCCTTCCACAACTTATGACCCTTCACCTGTCTTTAGTTGTTCAGGAGAGCATGACCCAGACAAATACCTTCATCTGAAGTAACTTAATCAGCTCCATGCAGGTCCGGACCTCGGTATTATTTAAAAATGTGTGTATGTGGGCGGTGGGTGAGTGAGTAGGAGGTGGAGTGGATCATCTTCTGGTAAATATACAAGGTAACGTAGTGTTAACGTCTCCTGCTCGACCTCCAGACCGGAGTCGGTGACGTACAGGGGAGACGTCTGTTCTCCTCCCGGGCTGAAGCCGCTTCTCACTTCAGGGTTCACACCCTTCACTTTCTGCAGCAGTAGAGAAATAACAGAGAAGCTGTTGTATTTGTTTTCCAACACACTGTAACTGACCTTGTCCATCTTTATACTTTCTCTCTCTCTCTCTCTCTCTCTCTCTCTCTCTCTCTCTCTCTCTCTCTCTCTCTCTCTCTCTCTCTCTCTCTCTCTCTCTCTCTTGACCACTCACTCTCTTAAACACATTGAAGCTCTACTCTTACAACACAAGGCCGATCAGTGAATTGATGGACAGAATCTACTCTGCACTGTAACAATGTAAATATCTGAGCTGGGTTGTTGTGTTTCTTCACTGAGACTCAAATGAAGAGATTTCTTCAGACACACTTTCCTTTGGGAAGGAACAAGAGGCTGAAGTCAAGCCCAAGAAAGAAAGACAGAAAGGAGGTGATGATGAGAGAGAAGGACCAGTGTTCCCACTGTTCCCACTCAGGGCACTATTAGTGTTATATAACTGTGCTGTTGAATACAAAGAAAGAAAGTTCATAATTTGTTCCAACATATTTCATTTTATTTTGAGCAACAGGATATTTACATTTCAGGTGTGTGGGTTTGGATTAAGTTCACAACACTGGAAAGCACAAAAAAAAACATTCAGCAGTGATTCTCAGCATTTCTTGTCCAACTGCATGTAATTTATATATATATAGATTATATCAAAAGTTATTAATACAATCATTTTACACTCACATTATTTACATTTTAAGTTTCAAAATATTTAGCTTTGTTCACTATTTTCTCCAGAACCTTTAATTAACAGTTTTAAATATTGATATATTATATTTTAGCTCAGTAATGTAACTTCTGTGCCTTCTTGCTAACTTGTTTTAAAATATTCCTAATGGCAACATGGTTTAACACATGAACTCTTCAGACTCTCTGTGATGACTTATTGTGAATATAAACTTCCTCAGGCCCGAGGTAGCTGTAAAAAGCAGGACGAGAACATCTCGGGTCAAATCCTGACGTCAGAGTAAAGACTCTCATCTTGGTGTGAGCTGCTGGAGTCTCTGTTGGTCGTCTGACGTCGGGGCGTCGCTGTGAATCTCACCTGTGGAAAGTTCAGCTCCACTTCACCTTCACTGGTGTGGTCGTCCAATAGAGTTGGAGATGTTGGTGCACGTGCAGCTGCATCACTAACGTCATCATAGTCCTGCAGGCTCTCTGGTTCATTCTAGGATGAGAGTGAAGGTAGTTTATAGATTATTTGTGTGACACTCTCTGGATGTAAGTCAACATAAAGTTCATACAAGACTCACATCTGATTCTCTAAGGACTTGAAGACATTTTTCTTGATTTAATTGTTTTGTTTGTTGCACAGAATAAATGGGTGAAGGGGAGGTTTCATCTTCTGACGATTTTTGTTTCTTCTAACCACATGATTATCAAGCAGCAGCTGAATCTCTTCATTCAGGCTCTAAAATGGATGCTGCACAGGTTGTCTTTTAAATAATGGCCCCAGTATTCTGAGATATAAGTGTACTGATAGACAGCTACTGACAGGGCAAACAGTGAGGACAGGATATGGAAGAACAAGGAGGGAAAAGCAACAGCTTGAACAGTAAAAGACACATCTGCCTGTAGAGCCAGATTAATACTGATGATAGAAGATGGAAGGCAGTAGCTCTACATGGTCAATTTGAGGGGTTGGAGATATCATGATAGATTATTTATCATTTTAAAATCTAATGTGCACATGTTGTTGTTTTTTTTTCAGATCCTTGGATCTTGTGTTCTTAACATAAAATTAACAAAACATTCTGGGACTTTGGAGGCTTTGTAATATCACCATTAAAACATATTTGATTACATATTATTGAAATTATGACATCATTTAGAGTATTTAGAAGAATTAGTAGTTTTACAGCTGTAACAGGTCAGAAGTGATGAGGCACAGGCTTAAATATCCTGAATCTTATACCTGTACTCTCCATAATCACTGTTTGCTATGATTTCCAATATACAAATAGTCAATTAGAAATAGATTTTTAAGATCAAACAAATCTGTCATTACCGAAAAACCAGAAGGGGATTCATTGTTTGTTGTCCCTTGTTGAACAGATTTCCTCCAGTATCTGAAAACATAGAGGGACATGATGTGGTAAAACAAGCCAGACCGTCTCTGAAATGTATTTATTTAATTTGATCAAATGCACTTCTTATTCATTCACCTTAAATTTACCACAATTACACTGATAATCATCAGGAGAAGTAGAGCAACAATGAGGAACCTCAGGTTCTCCAGATAGTCTCCTGTGGTTAGAAGAGAGAGAGCATCATATAGACACTGAGTTGTGAACATGGAGAATTAGTTTAAACTTTATTCCTTGTGCAGATATTTATTTAAGACTGAACTAGAAATACTGTTCTGTAGTTGTTTACCTCCATCAACCAAGATTCACCGGGCCACTGTGACCTTTGACCACTGATATCTAATCACTTCACAGTTTTGAGTTCTCATTGAAAGTTGAGGAATTTCTCTAAAGGCGGTTTTGTAAAATTACTTTCAAGAGGACAAGATACGTGTTTTGTGAGGCCACTGTGACATTGACCTTTGACCTTTGACTGCCAAATCAAATCACTAACTCCTTGAGTCTAATTGTGTGTTTGTTCCCTCAAGGCGTTACGTGGGTATTGCTTTTACAAGGCAAAAGTATGCTTTGTGAATTCACAGTTTTGTGAGGACACAATCTTAACCTTTGACCTCCACATTCTTAAAATGTCATTCCTGAATCACACTGAACATTTACATTTAAGGTTTAAAGAAATTCCCTCAAGACCTTCTAGAGATGTCACGTTCACAAACATAGGACGTATGGACATACAACCAGAAAACATGATCTGAAACCTCCCACATGTCTCCTGAGCAATAAAACACACAGTTTTAAGACCTTGAAATTCACTCACGTTCAAACAGATGGACGGGATCAGACAAAGCATGATCTACTTCATTTTGTGCGATGCAGTAGTAGACTCCTGACTGGTTTGAGTACACTGTGTGGTTTTGATGCTCTGACACAAGTTCATCCTGTTCCTCTCCCTGACTCTTCCTGTACCATGAGTAGTGTTGGACTGGGGGAAAGCTGTGACTGAAGCAGCTCAGCATCACGGAGCTCCTCCCGTCAAGCTCCTGCTTCTCTGCCGACTCCGTGATGTGTGTGTGTTTTGGAGAAACTAGCCGGGAAATTCAGGAGAAAAGACAACGTCATTTTCTGAACATCATCAAAGATCAAAAATGAATAACACAACAAATCTTTAAAGCCAGACTGAGAAGAATGTGAAACTTTAAATGGGAGGATAAAACAGACTGGCTTCAGATTCACCTGGTGAAACTATCAAGTTTTTTCTCAACAATCTCTCTTTGAAGCAAACTACAGCCACTGATTTAATGTTACTGTTCCTTTTTTTTTAACTTATTTTTTAGCAGGTTTGCTAAACGTTATTTTGAATGATTTGTTCAAAATGTCTATCTGAAATAGATTTTTGAAGTATAAAAAACTTTAAATATCGATAAATAATAAACAAAGCTTTTGTACTAAGACAAAGTTTGGGAACAGAGTTTTAGAAATAAGAACCCTGAAGCTCTGCAACACCCTGACTAGCTTAAAACTAAAACTAATACTTTTATCTTACTTTGATCTATAATTTGACATAGTTCTAGTTTTTATTATTTTCTTGTAATTTGGGAATCACTTTGTTACGTTGTTTTGTGAAGTGCTATTTAAATATATCAAGTTATGACAACAACCACTTTAGTCATGTTGAAATAGACGTTTTCAGTTAAAAGAAATGTTGGATAAGTTTAATGAATGAATTAATTTAAACAATAGTGAAAAGAACCCTGTGTTGTTTTTGACATGGTGGAGTAATGTTTTCTTCTTTTTAGAACCTTCACATCTGAAAAATACATAAGAAAAGCTACTTTTTTATAGATAGATTGTCTAAAGGAAGATTTGGTTTGATCTGTTTGGTTGAAAAAAAAGGCCGCAGCTGAAACAATCACATTTCACCACCAACTCCTCCCACTCACTGTCCTTTTAGCCCTCAGTGTTCTGGGCACGGCAGAAGTCACAGTAAACTTGTGGGAGAGAGAGTTGATGGGTCGTGAATTAAGATTATTTTCAGCGATTTTGAAAGACTGATTATTTGTGTTGATCCTCATCAAGGTGAGAGTTGACTGTGGGAAACTTTCAACAGTGCAGCTGACTCTGATGGTCTGACCTTCTGTGACCTCAGACCTCATAGACAGTATAGGTTCAGTGGGCGGGTCTGTAGAGAGGAAGCAGAATCTTCTTTAAAGACGGCCCATTATAATTTTATTGTTGTTCTTCCCTCTAGTCTGTGTTATATAAGTTTCTTGTAAATGTAAAAGTTCTGCAGAGCAAAAGATCCAACAATCTGTGGTAAAGGGAGCTCCTCTCCTGAAGCTCCTAAACTCCTCTTCATCAGTCCAGCCCATACGATTTAAAGTACTAAGAAAAAGTTGGGGGGACCAAGAGCCCTGAGCTCTGCTGTGACATTAAAGATAGAGAGAGTGGCAGTTCCTCTTTCTTCTTTGTAATAGAGAAAGTCATTGATTGTGGTTTTCCGCAGAGTTGTTCCTGTTCCATTTCTGCTCTGTCATATAATGTGGTTAAAGCACAAAGTTTCCATTTGTAAAATACAGCCCCTCAGAAATGAAGTAGTTTCTACTCACAGGTCACACTCAGAGTCGCCGTCTCCTCTGTGCTCACGTTTCCTTGGAAGAGGACCGTGCAGGTGATGTTGGTTCCGTGATGTTCAGCTGAAGGGGAGAAGGACAGAGTCGAGCTGCGTCTCTTAGCGAACTCAGTTACATTCTCAGTTTTGAAGGCCGTGATGCTTCCTCTGAGGTCAGCGTCGCTCTCTCCTCCTCCTCGCCACCTCCAGGTGAATGTAGGTTCAGATCCAGAGCAGAGACCAGGAGCAGTGCAGGTCAGTGTGGTCAGCTGTCCTTCAGTCAGAGGTGGAATCATCACTGTGGGCCTCTGACTCAGACCTGATGGGAGACCAGTTCATGAATGGAGTCAGATCAGAACGTCATCATTCACTTCATTCACATTTTTTTAAATGGGGCAACGATAGGAATCTGTATCAGCTAAACAACGGCCAAAATTACTTTATGTCCCACCCATAGACTGTGAATAAAGATGGACGACATGACAGCTCCAATAAAGTGAAGCCAAATTCCCTTGATCACCCTCTGGTGGTTGCCACCTCCATGTTAGTAAATGGGACATGGATCAAAAACTCAAACTTCACCTCAAATGAACTTTTCACAAGAACTGTTTCCGTCACTTCCAGGAGATCATATCACACTGATGTTTGTTAAATTTCAAATTCTTCAGAAAGTTTGTTTCTAATACGTTTTTTGGTGTTAGCCTCTGTAACGGGATGAAACATCTTAACTGGTCTTACAATCGGTTGAGCCCATGAACTGACGGGACTTTGACACCACTCTACATCACAACATCTCTACTGTGCAAACTTTGACACCAAAAGTGCAACGTGGCATAACACGTATTTTGTATAACGGAAGGAAATGGAGAAGTGTCGTTCATGTTTATTTGCAGCCTATGGCCCCAAAACACCAAACATGTCATACAGCAGAATGGTTCATACCTTGAACAGAGACAGTTGCTCTTTGGAAGAATTTGGAAAATGAACCTGAACTCGGTAAAGTGTTAACTCTGAGTCGATATGCTCCAGAGTCCGACTCCTTCAGGTCATTGACGATGATGCTGCAGTTTTTCTGGCTCACATCAGACTCCAGCAGTGACACTCGTCCTTTAAACTCCGACTGAACCTGATCGCTGAAGGTTTTACTGTTGAAAAATATGTCTCCATAACCACATCTCTGTCCAGCCGGGTCACATTTAAACCAAACTATATGTAAGACTTTGATATTCTCAGGAACAGTGAAGGAGCATGGTATCACAACACAGAGTCCGGCCTCCGCTGTTATTTCTCCTTCAACTAGAGTGATACAGTAATCTGTCAACGGACAACTTTGTTTCCCACACACTGAAGAACCTGTTAATGCAAACATTAAGAGAAAAACAGGGAGAGAGATTATTCAAACTTTTAAAATATACCAAAAAAGAAGAAAGATAGAAAAAAATAGATCATATGAATCTGTCAGTTTTACACAGTTTTATATATATATAGGAAATGATGTCAACAAACTCGACACAGAGGAATTCAAATATTACACGTATAATACTTTGGAAAACAAATGTATAGTTGAAATCCTAATCCCAAATTAAAACCTTGTCAGTAGCAAATCTTTTTAATGGCAAACTATTTCCACCTATTTTCTTCATAACTATAAAGTTGGCATATAAGTAAAATAAAAAGTGAATACCTGTCTGAGCATCGCTGACTCTCACAGAGAAAAGCAGAGTCGCCCAGATGAGAACAAACATCTCTTCTTCTTCTTCTTCCTCCAACGAACCTGACACAGAACATACAGTAACGGAACCAGAGGACAGTCTACCATCGAAATCATCGTCTTAATAAAGGATGCTGCCTGTTCAGATTTTCCTTGAGTCGCTCTTTTAGGAGAACAAGCAGCAGCTCTGAATCGATTTACATCTCACACCTTCACTTCACCAGGAATGTGGCAAAGATGGTTACATAAACCTTTACATTTCAGAACATTATATATGTCAAGCATTAGTTAAATGTTGTATTTTACCTTTCTCTCTCCCTCTCTCTCTGTTTCTGCTCTGAAGTGAATTCTGCTCTTGTTTCTTTTCTGTCTACTCCCCAATTATCACACTCAACCGTTTAAGGAAGTCACTGCTGAGAAATGTTTTTCCTGTGCACATCGACAGGCTTTTACACACTGTGATGTGTAAGAGGCTGAAACACCATATTTGTCTTTGTGTATTTTAATAGGAGCTTTCTGCAGAAAGGATCAACAAAGAGAGTCACAGGGATCTCAGTGAAGATGGAGAACAGTCAAATGCAAGGATCTTATATAGAAGAACTAAGGCCGTTTGTCCGAGCCAGTTCAGACTGGTTCTGTAGGCCAAGATTGAGACAGGAATTAGTTTTCTCAGTTGTTAACACTCAAAAAGCGAATATTCGGCACAATTTGCACAACCTTCACTTCATGTACGAATCGCTCGACCCAGTTTGGCACTACTTCACACTCCCTTATCTGCATTAGACTCTGACTTCCTTCATTACACACTGATGTCAATTACACATCACCTTGTTGTCAAAACACTACTGTTGGGACATGGTTTTTGTGCAAACCACAGGCCTCCCTTCAGTCAAACTGGAAACAGGCAAGCCGCATGTTCTGGAGTGAACTCAGTCTCCCAGAGTGCCACATGTTCCCTTTGTCTTAAGACAGTCAAGGAACTCAGTCTCCCAGAGGATGTAACAGGATGCTGCATGTCCTGGGATTTGGGCAATATCACACAAAGGTGTCAAGAACCTGGGGGGTCACTCCTATTGGTCACTCTGGTCCAAGACCTGTGAGGTCACCGGGGCCAATATAAGGAGAGGTCTGCCTAAAATCTCTCTCTTTCTCCAATCCTCCCGAGGGCGGAAGGCTGCTAAAGCCTCTCTTCTCTCATCCCTCCAAGGACGGAAGGCATCTACAGCCTCTCTCTCCTACATCGCCAAGGGGGGGGGGCCTGGCTGATCCAGCTTCCTTCTCTATCCAACCCACAACCGGAGGTCAGAGGTGCAGCTCCCAGCTCACCCCTCTCAAGGAAATCTCCTCGCCCTTCAAGCTCTACAAAACTCCTCGTAGCGACGCGATGTCCTGCAGGAGAACTTCAACCAGCATCTGAGCACACGGCTCGACAGAATCGCGAATGCAGAACTCTACGACCACCAACCCAGGAGACGTCACAGAACTACAACTGGACTGCAACTTCTTTTCCCCTTTCCCTCGGACTGGTAACATAATCTGGGCTTAATAATTATACTACGCTAAGCAAGACTGTTTATTTGATTGGTGTGTGTTTATAAGTTTGATATGTGTTGTGATATTGTGGCAACAAGTTATTTGAAAGTAATTGTTAGTTAGGCCCTTCATAGGCCTCCTTTGTAGGTCTCTCTGACTCTTGCATTATCTGATTAACATCTCCACAGACACACGCATAGTCTCCACCTAATTAAACCTACCCCCATAAAGCAACCTCAGAAGAAGGGGGGGGGCTCTTATCTTAGGGACCATTTTTAAAGCATGCTAATTTACATTCACACACACACACTCACACACCTCCTTGTTAGTTAGTTTGATTGTTTAGTAATTTGTGTTTTTATACTTTATTATGTTCATAATAAATGTTCTTCTTTCACAAATGTTCTGTCATTAATATTGCATAAGTGAATCTTGCCAACTGTTACACTGTTAAGAACTCCATAAACCTTCATTGTTCATTATATAATCTTTAATGGTAAAATATTGAGATTTCTAATTGAACTAGATCTAAATGAGACTGATCTTAATCAATAAATTGGCTATCTTTTCCCTTTTATGAAGGGTGGTGCCCCGCGAGAACTTTAACCAATTAAAGTTATGATTTAATATTAATATTTTAAATATTAATGTTTTACATTTTATTTTGATAACCAAATTTATTGAGTGCCTAAAGGCACACCATTCTATGGTAACACTTTTTACGTACTATTGCACAACACTACACACAATGTTCAGTTGTTGCACACACTTCTCAAGTAAAATCTCCAAGCATCAACCTACAACACATAAATACTAAAATCTCTAAACATTCAGGTCTGTTGAGCCTCTGTGTTGTTTGATGAACAATGGAGAACTTGGAAGATATCGACAACCAGAGAAAGAGAGGGGTAAGAGTGAGAGGAGGAGGAGGAGGAAGAGGTGATGCCTAATTCATTTTCACCTCATTTACACAGCCGAACAGGAAACTGAAACTGTAGATATGGTTCGTGAGAACAACTCTATCACACTCAGACAGATAAAAACTAGGATCCTGGCTGACCATGCTACATTTAGAAACGTCCAGACCGTCATTGGACTGTATTCTTCAAAGGAATGCCATGTGGATGAAACAAGTGTTCAGGGTCCCATTAGAACGGAACAGACAGCATCAAGGAGTTATGGTGAGAGTTTGTACTTGTAAGTACCAACATTCAGCACTGACACATGCATGTATTGTACCTGTAATCCAATATTGTTCCTTTTCTAGAGTGTCTCACTGTAGCCCACTGTGTTGACCTCTCTGTGTCCATACTGTAACTTGCATTCTCATGCTGATCCAGGAGCATGACACAGCTCATGTGTTGTACCAGTACATCTTTATTTATGAGGTGGGATTCAACCTGGTGAAGAGGAGGTGACGGGGCAGAAACGTCATTGGCCAGCGGGCCATTGTTGAGGTCCCCGGCCAGCGTGGTGGGAACATCACAATGTGTGCTGCAATGAATCACCATGGGATCTTGCACCGTCCTGCCCACCTAGGGGCCTATAACGCTGCCTGTCTCCTCGTCCTCCTGGATGGCCTGCATGACCTGCTGGTACCACCTGACCAGACAGAGGACCCATAGTGGATCAATCACGTTGTCATCCGGGACAATGTGAGCTTTCAAGTGCGGGAGTGGTTCCAGGACCACCCACATTTTTCCATTCTATACCTTCCACCTTATTCTCCTTTCCTGAATCCCATTGAGGAATTCTTTTCAGCTTGGAGGTGGAAGGTATATGAACGGAACCCACCGGACCGGGTCCCACTGCTCCAGGCCATGGAGGAGGCCTGTGGCGACGTGAGTGTCGAGGCCTGTCAGCATTGTGTGTGTGAGGTTTTTAGTTTTCTGTGTGCAGTTTTGAGAAAGCCGTTATTGTTTTGAAAAACGTGTGTTAAAAATTGTGAAAAACTGTAATTTTTGTGAAGGGGGGGGGGGGGGGTTGAGCAGGCCGGTTTACAGAACTGTTCTCTGTGTTTACCGAAATAAACCTTTTTATGCTGCATATTTGTGTGCTGTTTTATGTTTGACTATGAAAAAAGTAGGCCTACACTGAGACATTTACAAAAGGAGAAATGGCTCATTCATTCATATGGTGTTTTCCATTTTGATGATTGTGTTTTCAATTTTGCACTTCAGTGTGCTGTAAATGCTTGATAGTGTGCAAGCAAATGCTTAGTTGTGTGTTCCCAATGAATGGTATGTGTGTGTCATTTGAAAATATGGCTGTGTGTACCAAATGAAAACACGAGTTCCATTTTGTGAACAGGTAAGAGATTTGATGGCAAAGAGTCATCTTGCAAAGGGAGTGTCAGGTTTAGCATTTTGTGTGTGAGGTTTTCAGTTGTCTGTGTGCAGTTTTGAGAAGCCGTTATTGTTTTGAAAAACGTGTGTTAACAATTGTGAAAAACTGTAAGAAGACATTTAGAAACATTACACCTCAGTCACATGCAGGCACGTGCATAGACATTTTGGGCGGCAGGTGCTCAAACCCCAAAAAAGGGCACCCATTGCCAAAATTATTTATGAAATTAAAAATAATAATAATAAATAAATAGTAGAACAGTAAAACTTCCTTTAAATTCTCTGCCTGTCTGTCTGTCTGTCTGTCAGTATCTCTCTCCCTGTCTCTAGTGAGCGCCGCCGAGCATGTCGGGGCGAAATTTGTGCACGTGCCTGCTCACATGCATGTGTTCTTTTTCAAGACGTAATTTAAGGTTGAAATGGTCCGTTTATAGAAATGCATCACAAAATAATGTGCTTTCTTGACGCAATGCATTTTGTGTGTACATGCATGTTCCCGAAACTTTTCACACTGTGACATGTTCACAAATCCAACAATAATGTCAATAAACTTAAAGTTCATCATTTGTTCCAACATATTTCATTTTATTTTGAGCAACAGGATATTTACATTTCAGGTGTGTGGGTTTGGATTAAGTTCACAACACTGGAAAGCACAAAAAAAACATTCAGCAGTGATTCTCAGCATTTCTTATCTAACTGCATTTCATTTATATATTATATAAAAAGTTAATTTTACAATCATTTTACACTCACATTATTTACATTTTAAGTTTCAAAATAAGGATTTTAACCGTTTACCCCTCACATTTAGCTTTGTTCACTATTTTCTCCAGAACCTTTAATTAACAGTTTTAAATATTGATATATTATATTTAAGCTCAGTAATGTAACTTCTATGCCTTCTTGCTAACTAGTTTTAAAATATTCCAAATGGCAACACGGTTTAACACATGAACTCTTCAGACTCTCTGTGATGACTTATTGTGAATATAAACTTCCTCAGGCCCGAGGTAGCTGTAAAAAGCAGGATGAGAACATCTCGGGTCAAATCCTGATGTTACAGTAAAGACTCTCATCTTGGTGTGAGCTGCTGGAGTCTCTGTTGGTCGTCTGACGTTGGGGCGTCGCTGTGAATCTCACCTGTGGAAAGTTCAGCTCCACTTCACCTTCACTGGTGTGGTCGTCAAATAGATTTGGAGATGTTGGTGCACGTGCAGCTGCATCACTAACGTCATCATAGTCCTGCAGGATCTCTGGTTCATTCTAGGATGAGAGCGGAGGTAGTTTATAGATTATTTGAGTGACACTCGCTGGATGTAAGTCACAATAAAGTTCATACAAGACTCACATCTGATTCTTTTAGGACTTACAGACATTTTCCTTGATTTAATTGTTTTGTTTGTTACACAGAATAAATGGGTGAAGGGGAGGTTTCATCTCCTGACGAGTTTTGTTTCCTCTAACCACATGATTATCAAGCAGCAACTGAATCTCTTCATTCAGGCTCTAAAATGGATGCTGTACAGGTTGACTTTTAACTATTGGCCCGAGTATACTGAGATATAAGTGTACTGATAGACAGCTACTGACAGGGCAAACAATGAGGACAGGATATGGAAGAACAAGGAGGGAAAAGCAACAGCTTGAACAGTAAAAGACACATCTGCCTGTAGAGCCAGATTACAGTTTTTTTCAGTCGCTAACAAGCGTTTTTCTAAACAGTAGTCACATTTTCAAAACTCTAAACACGATTAGCACAACATCGGTCCTTTGTGGCCATACCATTCACACATTTCATGTTGTTTTCACACAATATGCAGTCAGTGAACACATTTATATAATGCTTACATTTTCTTAACAGACAAGCTATACCTCCAAACAAAATTATGGATTGTTTTTGTATTATTTACAAATGTTAACACACAACATCCCACAATTGCAAACACACTATTCCAAACCTTAGATACAGTATAAAAACCTCTGCTTCTGTAATACAGTAATATCAGTTCTAAAACAATATATCTCAGCTGATAATAAACAAACAATTGAATAATTGACACACAGCTGATGTATGCTGGGTATATTGGGTCAACCACAGCTGATTCCACTCTGGCTTAGAATCAATGGCATTACTAAAAGGAGGACTTTGAGGAGTGATGTTTTTAGAAACAGAAACCGAAAAAGATGTCTGGACGAGGAAGAGTTAGAGCAAGGGGCCCAGGGACAAGAGCAGGCCCAGTGAGAGGAGCAGTGAGAGGTGTAGTAGTGAGAGGAGCAGGAGTAGTGAGAGGAGCAGGAGAAGTGAGAGGAGCAGGAGTAGTGAGAGGAGCAGGAGAAGTGAGAGGAGCAGGAGTAGTGAGAGGAGCAGGAGTAGTGAGAGGAGCAGGAGAAGTGAGAGGAGCAGGAGAAGTGAGAGGAGCAGGAGTAGTGAGAGGAGCAGGAGTAGTGAGAGGAGCAGGAGAAGTGAGAGGAGCAGGAGTAGTGAGAGGAGCAGGAGTAGTGAGAGGAGCAGGAGAAGTGAGAGGAGCAGGAGTAGTGAGAGGAGCAGGAGTAGTGAGAGGAGCAGGAGTAGTGAGAGGAGCAGGAGAAGTGAGAGGAGCAGGAGTAGTGAGAGGAGCAGGAGTAGTGAGAGGAGCAGGAGTAGTGAGAGGAGCAGGAGAAGTGAGAGGAGCAGGAGTAGTGAGAGGAGCAGGAGTAGTGAGAGGAGCAGGAGTAGTGAGAGGAGCAGGAGTAGTGAGAGGAGCAGGAGTAGTGAGAGGAGCAGGAGTAGTGAGAGGAGCAGGTCCAGGGAGAAGAGCAGGCCTAAGGAGAGGGCAAGGTAGAGGTATAAGAATGCGTGGTGGTGGCATTCTAAGGGCTACAAGGGCAGTGGTGAGTGATGGAATTCGTGCCACTATCATTGACCATGTGATAAACCACGGTCTTTCACTAAGGGAGGCTGGTGAAAGAGTACAGCCCAATTTGGGGCGGTCAACGGTTGCGTCAATTATACGCATCTTTCAACAAACCAACAGGTAAGTTTGCATTTTACATGGATTGTTTCTATTCTCACTTGACATGTCAATGAGGCCATACAGTAATGCATATGTTGATTTTTTTTGTCCCTCAAAAGAATGCAACGTCTTCCTCCCTCTGGGGGAAGAGGTAAGCTCCTTAATCATCAACAAGAGCTTGCCATAGTAGATATGGTTGTTGCAAATAACGCCATTAAACTGCATGAGATTCAAAGCAGAATTTTGGAGGACCAAGAGATATTTCACAATATCAATAGCATCAGCCTCGCAACCATTACGCGGATATTGTCCAAACACAGAGTGCGGATGAAACAGCTCTACACTGTTCCCTTTGAGAGGAACAGTGAGCGAGTCCAGGTGCTACGACAACAATATGTCCAGGTATAGTGTGTATATTCAATTCAATGTACAGTTCTATAAGCTTTGCACTTTTCAAGTAGGTAACCCACTCAGTAATAGGTTACAGTACTGTATGGTATATAGTACTATAATGGCATGATTTACATAAATTTTGTTTCAGAGAGTTATGGAATTGGAGGCCAACCAGGCCCCTCATGAATTCGTATACGTGGATGAGGCAGGATTTAATCTGGCCTAAAGGCGTCGACGTGGAAGAAATGTCATTGGAAAAAGGGCCACAGTTGATGTTCCTGGACAGAGAGGGGCAAATATCACTATGTGTGCGGCAATTTCAAATGCAGGATCACTCCTCCACAAATGTCAGGTTGGACCTTACAACACCGAGCGCCTCCTTGCTTTTCTCGATGATCTCCACCAGCGCCTGGTTCCAGAGCAGGATCAGGAGGGTGAAAACAGGAGGACCTTCGTTATCACCTGGGACAACATGGCCTTCCATCACTCACAAGCAGTTACAGCATGGTTTGAGGTCCACCCAAGACTGATTCGTCTATTTCTTCCACCCTATTCACCTTTCCTCAACCCCATAGAGGAGTTCTTTTCTACATGGAGGTGGAAAGTCTATGACCATCAGCCACATGACCAGTTGTCCCTCCTTGAAGCCATGGATGCTGGCTGCAGGGACATCACAGTTGATGATTGTCAAGGGTGGATCAGGCATTCCAAGCGGTTTTATCCAAGGTGTATTGCCTTAGATAACATCAGATGCGATGTGGATGAAAACTTGTGGCCTAACCCTGAAGATCGCAGGGATTAGATACATTTTTTTTAGTTCTCCCTTTTTACTGGGCTTTTTGCTGTTGCTTTTTTGTTCATGGATATTTTGTTAACTTTACAGTAAACAATACTGTAAAACGTTTTCTGTTGTATCATACTGTAAACAGTATTTCTACTATACCTCCTGTAGTAAACAGTAAAGAAAAAAAAACTGATTCGCTTTTTACTGGAATGCTTTTGAATGTGAACATTACATGTGGATATACAGTACAGTTCCCAACCAAAAAATTTGGCGTAAAAAACAGTGGATTGCATGTTTTGCATGCAAATACCTGTAAAACTGAAACATAAAAGTCTATGCAGTTTTTGTAATGTCCACAATAGCCAGTATTTTGAAACCTGGTGTACTTTGATTGGCTGCATGTTCCTTGTGAAGTGAAAACAAGAGTTATTCTTTGAAAGAATAATTTCATTTTGAGTCAGATGTCCAGTGTTTTGGTAAAGTTAGTGTGTGCAGAGAAAGATGTCTTCTATTTTGAAATGAAGAGTTAGTATATAGTTAACAAAATGTGCTTTTGAGAAGAAAATGATCTATTTGGCCAATTGTGTTTTGCAGGTGTAAGTCTGTGTTAAGAGTTTAGAAAAAGTATTTTAAGTATAGGTAAGTGCTCGTTAGCGATGGAAAAAACTGTAACACAGATCTCATGGACTATACCAGTGATTCTCAAACTATTTGGCGCCCCCCACCGGTGTGGTGCGGAGGCATACCCGCGGCTCTTCAGCCAGTCTGCAGAAAGTACGATGAAGCCTGTCTTGCTCTTGGGTTCACAGTCAATGCAGTAGGACATGAGGAGAGACCAGTGTGGATTTTATGTCTGAAATGTCTTTGAGACCCAACAAATTAAGAAGACACTTAGAAACATTAAACCTCAGTCACATGCAGGCACGTGCATAGACATTTTGGGCGGCAGGTGCTCAAAACAAAAAAAAGGGCACCCATTGCCAAAATTATTTATGAAATTAAAAATAATAATAATAAATAAATAAATAAAAAACACAGTATGATATTTTCAACTTATATATTTATTTTTGTTAACAAACTAACTCAAATTATCAAATTGAATAAATAAATGAATAACAGGCAAAAACAGACAAAACAAGGCCAACTGACAGAGTTGAAGCATAAGCAGCATTACACTAATAACATACCACAATATACCTCACCAGACTGTCATGTAGCTCAACTTAAGACCTACCTTCTTTTCAATAATGACGATTTTAAATGAAACAAAACTACTGAACTTGTCTAATTTGTAGAACAGTAAAACAGCTTTTAAATACTCTGCCTGCCTGCCTGTCTGTCTGTCTGTCTGTCTGTCTGTCTGTCTGTATCTCTCTCCCTCTCTCTTGTGAGCGCAGCGGAGCATGTCGGGGCGAAATTCTGACAAGAACTCAAATAAATGTCCTGTCAGATATCAAAACAAATTTTGGGGAAATTTATGAAAGAGTATTTTTTATTTTTAACTATTGATGAATGAAGAAAAAATTGAGCTCCAGCAGAAGGGGCACTTTTCTCATTCAGGGCAAAAGGGCCAGTGCTTGAGCACCACTGTCTATCTGTGCACGTGCCTGCTCACATGCATGTGTTCTTTTTCAAGACGTAATTTAAGGTTTAAATGGTCCGTTGATAGAAATGCATCACAAAATAATGTGCTTTCTTGACGCAATGCATTTTGTGTGTACATGCATGTTCCCGAAACTCTTTCACACTGTGACATGTTCACAAATCCAAAAATAATGTCAATAAACTTAAAGTTCATCATTTGTTCAAACATATTTCATTTTATTTTGAGCAACAGGATATTTACATTTCATGTGTGTGGGTTTGGATTAAGTTCACAACACTGGAAAGCACAAAAAAAAACATTCAGCAGTGATTCTCAGCATTTCTTATCTAACTGCATGTCATTTATATATATATAGTTTATAAAAAAATATTAATACAATAATTTTACATTTAAAATTGCAAAATAAGGATTTTAAACGTTTACCCCTCACATTTAGCTTTGTTCACTATTTTCTCCAGAACCTTTAATTAACAGTTTTAAATACTGATATATTATATTTTAGCTCAGTAATGTAACTTCTGTGCCTTCTTGCTAACTTGTTTTAAAATATTCCTAATGGCAACATGGTTTAACACATGAACTCTTCAGACTCTCTGTGATGACTTATTGTGAATATAAACTTCCTCAGGCCCGAGGTAGCTGTAAAAAGCAGGACGAGAACATCTCGGGTCAAATCCTGACGTTAGAGTAAAGACTCTCATCTTGGTGTGAGCTGCTGGAGTCTCTGTTGGTCGTCTGACGTCGGGGCGTCGCTGTGAATCTCACCTGTGGAAAGTTCAGCTCCACTTCACCTTCACTGGTGTGGTCGTCACATAGATTTGGAGATGTTGGTGCACGTGCAGCTGCATCACTAATGTCATCATAGTCCTGCAGGCTCTCTGGTTCATTCTAGGATGAGAGTGAAGGTAGTTTAAAGTTTATTTGTGTGACAATTTCTGGATTAAATTCACCTAATAGCTAAATATACGGACTGATATAAAGAAATGAGAGGTCACGGTTCCTGACCTTTTTAACTTGTGTTGGCTTGGACACCTTCGCATACACAGAGTCTTCTTCCACCTTTCTTTGCTTCTTCCTTGAAAAACAAATATCAACATGACATGTGCTGATTAATAACGACTTTGTTGTTCTGGTATTGTATCACAAAAATTAAATTCTCACTTCCGATTATTCTTAAAGTTCAGAGGAGCGTAGTTGACAGAATCCTCCTCGGTGTTTCCAGCTTGCCGTCTTGTGGGGTTTTGTGCAGAGGCAGCCTGAGCAGATGCAGACAGAAAACATCAGTGATTATCAAGCAGCAACTGAATCTCTTCATTCATGCTCTAAAATGGATGCTGTACAGGTTGTCTTTTAACTAATGGCCCCAGTATACTGAGATATAAGTGTACTGATAGACAGCTACTGACAGGGCAAACAGTGAGGGCAGGATATGGAAGAACAAGGAGGGAAAAGCAACAGCTTGAACAGTACAAGACACATCTGCCTGTAGAGCCAGATTAATACTGATGATAGAAGATGAAAGGCAGTAGCTCTACATGGTCAATTTGAGGGGTTGAAGATATCCTGATAGATTATTTTATTCGTAATTTTTAAAAATGATGTGCACATGTTGTTGTCTTGTTTCAGATCCTTGCATTGTGTGTTCTCAAAATAAAACAAATAACAGATTCTGGGACTTTGGATGCTTTGTAATATCACCAATAAAACATATTTGATAACATATTATTGAAATTATGACTTTAGAGCAGGGGTTTTCAAACAGGGGTCCGCGGCCCCCTGGTGGTCCGTGACGGCATTGCAGGGGGTCTGCGAAATTAACTTTGATATTTCAACACATTTCCAGATTACTCTTGAATATCATGAAAAATATCTAAAATAAGATAAATATATCTATAATAATATAAAGGAGATGAGGGGAACCTTGAAACCGGCTTGGGGCTAGAAACTGCAGGTAGTTTTCCCCTGTGCATGCGTGTTAAAGAGAGATGTACAAGAGCAGTTGACCTAGGTAGAAAAACTCTCAGGAGGTGTTGGAGATGTAGTTTGTGTGATGGGAATTTTTGTTTTCCCAAAAAGAAGGCCCAAAAGGGCAGCATTAATAATGACAATATTAAATAAAACAAAAGAGTGAAAAACAAATACTTTGTAATGAGAAAAATGAATTGGCATAATAGCCAAAACAATTAATTGCAATAACAGTCAACTTTACCACGTTCGCTGGTTGAGAAACAATTTCTTAGCAGAGTTATAACACTTACGTCTATCGAGTAGCAGTTCTCCCAACAGAATGAATAGACCAGCTTAAATCGGGCCTAAGCACGCCCCTACAGTTGGCACAAACCATGATTGTTATTGATCACCATTACTCTCACGTTCTCTCAACATGTCAGCTACATGTCTGTACATTTAAGTCATGAACGTTATATATTGATGTACATATGGTTCTGAGATGCAGTACAACTACAAACTGCATTTTAATTTTGTTTTCAATTCATAAGCACTGAAAATCAACCATTTTTGTTGTTTTTTACAGAGATTTTTCTAGATTTGTTAACTAGATATATCTAGATTTGCTTTAGAGTATTTAGAAGAATCATTAGTTTTACAGCTGTAACAGGTTAGAAGTGACGAGGCAGAGGCTTAAATATCCTGAATCTTAGACTTGTACTCTCCTTTATCACTGTTTCCTACGATTTCAATATACATAAAGCCAATTAGATATAAATGTTGAAGTTTCAACAACTGGTTGTTAAATAATTAAAAAATCTATTGTGCTACGACACGGTTCTGACAACAGGCCACCATGACTAGACACTTTGAATTAAACTCTTTTTAATATAAATCTTCTTGAGTTTTACTAAAGTCTCTGTTTAAAGACTGTTTTAACTTATTGTTTTCTAGTTTAAAGTGTTGTCTCAACCCGGGACTCACCTGGGGCAGATTCAAAATGCTGTAAACAAGGTTGATGTCGGTCGGAGGCCTGTGGAATATAAAAGATATGTAAGAATAAACATATGCATACAGAGTGAATGACTATTATAAATAACAGGGCAGCGTTTCATTGTGCTATTCATGTCGGAGGATATAGAACATAAATGGATGCTTTGACTATAGCATGAGCAGCAGTCCATGTCTGACTCTGTCCCACATGATGATCCTTGTCCTGGGTGGGGACAGTGTGTTGAGTGGGTGTGGTCTTACGTGCTCTCTGGAAGAGGCTGGTGTTCAGGAGCGTCTGGACGACTCAACTGCTCCGAAAAACCAGAAGGGGATTTGGTGTTTGTTGTTCCTTGTTGAATAGATTTCTTCCTCCTGAGTCTGAAAACAAAGAGTGACATGATGTGGTTACACATGCCGGACCATCTCTGAAATGTATTTATTTAATCAAATTCACTTCTTATTCATTCACCTTAAAACTAGGACGATTAAAAAGATAATCATCAGGACAAATAGAGCAGGAACGAGGAAATTCAGGATATGCAGAGAGTTTCCTGTGGCTAAAAGAGAGAGAGCATCATATCGAGCTTCACCTTTGGCTACCGAAATCAAATCATTTACTCCTTGATTCTAATTGTGTGTTTGTGCGAAGGATGCAGGAAATGGGATGTACAGATGGACAACCAGAAAACATGATCTGATATAAACCTCCCACATGTCTCCTGAGCAATAAAGCACACAGTTAATAGGCCTTGAAATTCACTCACGTTCAAACAGATGGACGGGATCAGACAAACTTTGATCTACTTCTTTTTCTGCGACGCAGTAGTAGACTCCTGACTGGTTTGAGTACACTGTGTGGTTTTGATGCTCGGACACAAGTTCATCCTGTTCCTCTCCCTGACTCTTCCTGTACCATGAGTAGTGTTGGACTGGGGGAAAGCTGTGACTGAAGCAGCTCAGCATCACGGAGCTCCTCCCGTCAAGCTCCTGCTTCTCTGCCGACTCCGTGATGTGTGTATGATTTGAAACGTATTTTCACACCAGTTAATGGGCATTGAAACAATAAAAGATAAAACAGACTGGCTTTAGATTCTCCTGATGAAACTTTCAATTTTTCTCTCAGCAATTTCTCTTCCTAGCAAAGGGTTAACCCTAACAGCCACTGATTTTAGGTAAGTGTTCCATTTTTTTACTTATTTCTGATCAGGTTTGCTAAACCTTATTTTGAATGACATCATATTGTGGAGTAATGTTTTCTTCTTTTTGGAACCAGCACGTCTGATCAGTATTTACTTTATACACAGTAATGTAGAATATATCCTCCTTGTTTATCCATTCACCATCACAAGTGCATTAGTCCATGTGATCCGCGATGGAAGGAAACCTTCAACAGTGCACTTCAGAGTCAGAGTCTCGCCCTCACTAACACATTTTGGGTTAATCTGACTTCCTTCACATCTACGATAGATAAACACACGTTGCACAGTCATATAATGTGGTTAAGAACAAAGTTTCTTGTTGTAAAAATACCCCCCCTCAGAAATGAAGTAGTTCTACTCACAGCTCACACTCAGAGTCGCCGTCTCCTCTGTGCTCACGTGTCCTTGGAAGAGGACCGTGCAGGTGATGTTGGTTCCGTGATGTTCAGCTGAAGGGGAGAAGGACAGAGTCGAGCTGCTTCTCTTAGTGAACTCAGTCACATTCTCAGTTTTGAAGGCCGTGATGTTTCCTGTGAGTTCAGCGTCGCTCTCTCCTCTTCCTCGCCACCTCCAGGTGAATGTAGGTTCAGATCCAGAGCAGAGACCAGGAGCAGTGCAGGTCAGTGTGGTCAGCTGTCCTTCAGTCAGAGGGGGAATCATCACTGTGGGCCTCTGACTCAGACCTGATGGGAGACCAGTTCATGAACGGAGTCAGATCAGAACGTCATCATTCACTTCATTCACATTTTTTTAAATGGGGCAACGATAGGAATCTGCATCAGCTAAACAACGGCCAAAATTACTTTAGGTCCCACCCATAGACTGTGAATAAAGATGGACGACATGACAGCTCCACTAAAGTGAAGCCAAATTCCCTTGATCACCCTCTGGTGGTTGCCACCTCCATGTTAGTAAATGGGACATGGATCAAAAACTCAAACTTCACCTCAAATGAACTTTTCACAAGAACTGTTTCCGTCACTTCCAGGAGATCATATCACACTGATGTTTGTTAAATTGCAAATTCTTCAGAAAGTTTGTTTCTAATACGTTTTTTGGTGTTAGCCTCTGTAACGGGATGAAACATCTTAACTGGTCTTACAATCGGTTGAGGCCATATACTGACTGGACTTTGACACCACTCTACATCCCAAAATCTCTACTGTGCAAACTTTGACACCAAAAGTGTAACGTGGCCAGGGGCGCCGCTAGGGATTTTGGGCCCCATGAAAAGAATCTTTATAGGGCCCCCAACACAGCGGCAACATTTTTTGATGCTATTTTACATACAATTATGCATTTTAATGGTATTTTTGACTATCATTACCATATTTGTGAAAGAAGAACAGCATGACAGTTGACATCAGGGCCGGGTCTAGACAGGCATGTATGAGGGGGCAGCCACAAATCTTGAGGGGGCATTGTGCCTAACCCTAACCCTAACCCTATTTAGTTTGAGGGGGCACAACATTTATTTGAGGGGGCCAGTTCCCCTCTTGCCCCTGCCTAGACCCGGCCCTGGTTGACATGTACAGTAGGGGAAGAACTGAGCACTCTGAATACAATGGAATTCATTTTGAGTCATTTATTTGCTGCACCACTGATTCTTAAATTGGAAATAAACTCTTCCATGAAAAAATAGCAATTATAATCAGTGGAGAGAAAAAAATCTCAGCAAAAACAAAAAGCCATCAGAATACAAAATGGCCATATATGATTTCTCATCATTTAAGTAGAACTTAATATATGAAAGAATGGCAAATATATATATAATATAACGTTGCCGACTGAGACAAGCTTCCTTTTGCAACCTTTCAATCACTGGTCCTTGCTCAACTCTTCTCACCAAAAGCCCAACGCCGAGCCTTCTCATGTGCAAAATCACTTATCAGGTCTTTGAAGTCCAGCTTTCTAGCCAACTGACTCTCAATTGACAGCATGGCAAGACTGCAAAGTCTTTCCTGAGATATTGTGGACCTCAAATAGTTTTTTATCATTTTTAGTTTACTGAACGCTCTCTCACCACCAGCAACAGTAACTGGCAGGGTGCAAAATATGCGCAAGGCGATGCACACTTCTCCAAAGATGCTTTGCAGCTGCAGCTTACAAATTGCATTCAGGAGTTCAAGAGGGGACAGGTTAGGGGGGAAGTTGGCTGCATATACACTGTTTAGGTGTCTTACTTGATTTTCAAAATCAGGAGTAAGATCACTAGAATACTTTGTGATCAGTGGTTGGCACACAGAAGAGATTTTGCCCTCACTAATCTGCCCAACTTTCAGAACAGCAGAAAACTCGTTGACAATATGTGCAATGCCCCGGAACCTAGTGTCCAAGTCACTGATGATACTGTCCATGGCTGTATAAAACACAGTGTTCCGAAACACTGTTTCTGAACTCTCCTGAGTTGTCTCCTCTTCAGCGGTTTCATCATGGAATCTCCGCCTTTTCTTCTGGCGGCTGGACTCCTTGCTTAACTGAGGTGTAACATTAATTTCCCCAGCTCAATCAACTTTGCCTCAGCTAGGAGAGTGTCCCATGCATCTCTTAGAGACTGCATCTCTTCTGTCAAGTCTCTGATATTGGCTGCTTCTATGTCAAGTGATATTTTTCCTGACTGGAGAATAACATTCCTGTTGTCAATACTTTGCAGTACCTTCAGCCAGACAGTGAGAAGAACAACAGCATCAAATGACATGAAGTATTTTCTCAAACCATTAGCTTCTGATCTTGGTTCACTGGTGAGACTGCATGTCATAACTATGCTATCAAGGGATTTGAGGACAGAAGGTAGGTGCTTTGCCACAGGGTTAACAGCCTCAATCCTTGCACTCCAGCGGGTATCAGATAGGCGATGCAATGAGCAACCTGTTTGCTCTTTATAGATGGCCCAACGCTCTGGGCTGCCACTTACAAATGTGTACAGGAGATTTATGCAGCCGAAAAATGTGGATACCTCTGGGCTTGACTGTGCAGCGTGCACACCAACAAGATTTAATGTGTGGGAGGCACATGGTGAATAAGTAGCCAGCTTGTTTTTCTTCAGTATTTGAGCTTGGACTCCTTTTATTTTCCCTGACATGTTAGCCCCGTTGTCATAGCCCTGCAGGCCCGGTTCCAGAACAGAATGCCTTGGGGTGCATCTGAGATTACAGGGGGTGCACCAGTACTATACAAACCAGCTACCCAGCTTCAGTTCAGACTTCGCTTTTTTACACACAGGCCTTTCTACCATAGACAAGCACTTCTGTGTAGTTCTACTGACATGTTGAGACAACAAACAATTACTGTGCTTAAAAGATGGTATCATATCATGTCTTGTGATGTGGAGAACATTTCAGCTGCAACATTTGCTTATTGATATCTTAGATAGCTTTGAATATGAGATAGGTTTTTGATATGTGTGATGTGTGAGTTGTAAAAAAGAACAGAATTCTACACAAAAAAAAAAACATGTGACTGCAATTCAAAAATAACGTTTATTTTTTATAAATTGGGGCAGGATATTTGACATAACAAATAATTTTACATTGCCACTTAAAAATAAAACAGATTTTAGCTGAACAAGGAAAGAACACTTTCAGATTTTGAACTTTGTCCAAAAAGTAATCAGTATAATTCTTAAAGTTAACATAACAGTAAATAAATACAATAAAAAGAAATATGGGTTCTTATGAACATAATACATTTAATACATTAATAAAAGAAGCTGTTGTTGACATATATGAACAAATAATTTTACAATGTCATTCAAATTGTAACAACTACCAGTATGTAGACATCAGGCTGTCAGCAGCCATTTTCTCAAACTGTCCCAGGTTCCAAGACAGGGGCACACTTGATCCACCAGGGGGCACAGGATCCTTGTTGGACAGTCAAAAGTCAAAGGTTAAACTATGTACATAACAAATTGTACATTATTATATTTAATACAAACGAGGTATTCCCCCCTCAGTAGAATAAAATGACTAACATTACCCAACAACTATAGCAGTGTAGGATACATAATCATGTTAAAATAAACATAATACTTGATACAATAAAATCTGAAATGTGATTACAAAAAATATTTCTTACCCTCAGAAGAGCTGCAGCCTCCTTGAAGCTGTGCTGAATCTTCTTAGCAGCGTCTCTTTCCACTCTCCAGTTAACTTCTTGGTGAGGTCCTTCTCCACAGCAATCTGGATGAGACAGGCTTTTCTTTTGTGGAGCATGCTCCTTCTGTGTTCACTGAACACATTTTTGAGAGTTGAAAATGAATTTTCACATGTTGCAGTTGATGCACCGAAGGTAAGGCTCAGCTTGAGTGTTTTTAGCACAGTAGGCATGGCTGCTAGAGGCTCACAGTATCGTATCAAAATGTCCTGTGTAGTCCAGTTTTCATTTGATTTGGCCATTTCGTCCTGCAGAAACTGCTGTGCTACAGCAAACTCAGCTTCCTTCATCTCTGTGCCTGTTAGGTCAAGCAGTGGTCTCACTTTGTTTGTGTTCAGGAAATCTTCACTCCCTGGGTGTAAGGTGCAGAGGGCCTGCACCAGTTGGCTGTTTCTTATGCTGAATCTTGCTTTAATCTCTCCCACTACAGCATCCAATGTACTGAAATACAGTCTTTTACACCCAGTCCTCTCTTCCGCTTCCTTTTGACGGTGACCAACTGTGGTGTCCACCACATAGTCACTCAAGTGGCTCAAATTTCTTGGTCGTTTCTGTGGGGGTGCTGCTGCAGGAGGTTCTGAGGTCTGTCTGTCTTGAGAGAATTTCTCCCAAAATGTGTCAAACTGAGTATCACATCTCAGCTTCTCAACACACGCCAAGGCACTTTGGACCAGTCTGACACCAGTGTAGAGGTCTGTGGATTTGGCTTGGAGTGCAGTGTTGGGAGGATCAAGCAAACTCAATATTTGATGCGTCATGCAGGCAATGAACAGGAAGCTGGGCTGGGTAATGGCCTTCAAAAGCCCTGTGGCCTCCATTCGCACCTCTGCTGCACTGGTTTGGGAGCCTTCGATCCCACGAAGCAAGTGGACAATGTTATCAATTGATTTCAGGATCACCGTCACTGTGGCCAGGTGGCCTGTCCACCGTTGCTCAAGCAACCTCTTCAACTTCTCGCCCGTGTACACTGCAGCCACTGTAGGTTTCTTGAAGTACTTGTAGAGTGAGGTGCATACACTGAAAAAGTTTTCCAGTGCGAAATCAGAAGACATGGCGTGCACCACAACCAAATGCAACTGATGATTAAAGCAGTGTACGTATGGCACCTCTCTCTGCAATTCTTCCTGCACGATTTTCTGCATCCCTCCGTGTACTCCAGACATGACACTTGCCCCATCGTAACACTGACTGAGCACCTTCGCTGTATTTAGCCCAATGTCTCTCAACTGTGCCAAAACCAGCTGAGTCAGAGACTTGGCATCACATTGTTTGGTAGTGGCCATTGAGACAAGTCGCTCCCTTACAGTGTTGCTTGTGTCCACGTAGCGAAGCACTATGGATATATTTTCGCAGCCAGTGGGATCTTTGGTGCCATCAACCTTTAATGTGTACCAAGCCTCTCCTATATCTTTCACTATTTCCTCTGTGATGATTGTTCTCATGATTTCAATAATTTCATTTTGGATGTGATGTGATGTGTATGTGGCATTCGCAGGGATGGTGCTAAAAATCCTAGCAAGGTCCTTGTCCTTTTTAAGGGTGTAGTCCATCAATGCAAGAAAAATGCCACTGCCCACCTCACCTCTTGCATCCAAAGCATCATCTGAGCCACGAAAAGGCAGCTGGTTTAAAGCTATAAATTGAATGATGTCAACAATAGCTGCTACATAGGTGCGGTTCCTCTCCAGTTGTGCTGTATTTACAAGTGTGGAGATCTCTGTACCAGTCACACTCCTTGTACGCCTCTCCTTCCACAATGCCACTGACTTCATGTGCTCTTTGCTGGACTCGTGCCTTCCCAGCCCCTTTCCACGTACAAGAGCATGGCGCCAGTTGTTGTAGCCAGTCATGGTGAAAGCATCGGTGCTGTTTTTATTTGACCCAAAGTTTCTGCAGGCATAGCAGAAAATTGAATCTTTCTCACACGAATACTCTAGCCATTCTCTAGCAGCAAACCACGAGCTGCAAAAGGACCGCTTTACCCCACTGTACAGGCGAGTCGGATATGTTTTAAGAAATACCTGGGTAGGCTGTGTTGATCCGAGATCCCCTGGCACTTGCGGGCCGCCAACGGGTGGCAGTGTCGAAGCCGAAGGCTGCTTGTCCGGGAGTGAGGGCGGCGCAGGCAAAGGCAGCGAGTCGGGCAGGATTGAGCTGGCGTTGCTAGTGCTAGCCTCCACAACGGTTATAGAGCTGACGTTGACAGAAGCCAAAGTAACGTCAACTGTTCCGGCTGCCGCGTGACCCACATTGTCTCCATCCTCCTCCCTGCTCCGGTTAATGTCTTCTGCTGTGTTCTTTTTTAACCATTTTCGGATATCCATTCCTAAATGGATATCCAACGGATATATAACTGTTGCTGCCGAAGAAGTTCAACGTCACTACCGTGCGCGCTATAGATATACTATGGGTGCGTGCATTTTGCAAACGACGCCGGCATGACACACGATGCCGGCCGGCGGCCAATCATATAGAGCGACAACATTGCGCCCTCGAGTGTGATATTGCTTTATACAACAGTATAAAGCAAAATATATACTAGTAAAATGTACTGTTAATAATAATAATTGACAATAGATTGTGATTTGTTTGTTTATTTAATCATATAAACGAATGAAATTGCTTCCGGCAACAAAAATAAATTCCCACTGAGCGGACTGTTGCCAAGCAACATATAAACAAAACACCATACATAAATGCGGAGTGATTTTGTCAGTTTGTTGAACAGTCAGAGTGATGTCGGATGCTCATATCTCAACGGTATTTAATGGAAATAGTCACAAGTTTCATTACAATTTGTTTTGTGAGCAAGTATTTTATTATTTTTATCATATTTATAAAAAAAAAAAATCTTTATTTTTTTTCAATTGAGGGTGCAAACAATTTTTTTGGGGGTGCAATGCATGCTTATGCACCCCCGTAGAACCGGACCTGTAGCCCTGCCCTCTGCAATCACCGATGTCTATCCCATGGTCACGAAGAACTGCATCAATCATCTCTGCGATCTCACTCCCTGTCTTTTTGAGAAAATCCCTGAATTCAAGGAACCTCTCCGTAATTTCCCACTCATCTTTTTCTTTGTCATATTTAACATACCGTAGTAGCACCACATTTTGCTCCGTATGGGAAATGTCTGGTGTGGCATCACAGATGACAGCATAATATATGGCATCCTCCCGTTCCTGCAGAATTCTTTTCAGAACTCGTCGTCCACATAAGTTGATAAACTCATTCTGACTGTCAGAGCTAAGATAATGTGTTAGCCTGGTTCATTTTCCTTCTTTTTGTTTTTGTTTGTTGTCCCTGATTTTTTGAAAGTGCTCTTTCAGCAGAGGATCACAATGTGACAAGAGCTCCAGTGTGCCTAGGAAATTGCCATTATGAATGTCATCTAGGTCTTTGGTTTTGCCCCTGAAAGGCAGGTTTCTTGAGGCCAAGTGTAGGGTTACGTCTAAGAGTCTCTCCAAGATGGCTCTATTTTTCTCTATTTCTGTTTGCAACTCCTTATTTAACAGAGAATCCACACCTCTATCTTTCATTACAGATCCTTGCAGATTTTTCCATCTTAAGTAGCAATCTCTATGTGTCTGTGACAAATCGCCGGTGCTACCGGCTGCAGCTGATCCAGTCGGACTGAACCATTTTACGTAAATAGAGGGGGGGAAGGGGGGGCCCTGCAGGGGTTGATGCTTCCAAAACAAATAAAGGAATTGTTACCAGGACATGGAAAATAAAACATGTGTGATTATATGTTAGTTAATAACTTAGTGTCATTATTTTTTCTGTATTATAATTTCATCATCATTAGGGGCCTCTCTGGGCCCCCCTCCATCATGGGCCCCTAGAATCCGTCTCCTTTACCCCCCTTTTCGGCGCCCCTGAACGTGGCATCACACGTATTTTGCACAACGGAAGGAAATGGGGAAGTGTTGTTCATGTTTATTTGCAGCCTATGGCCCCAAAACACCAAACATGTCATACAGCAGGATGGTTCATACCTTGAACAGAGACAGTTGCTCTTTGGAAGAATTTATATGAACCTCTCCTCGGTGAAGCTTCAACTCTGAGTTGATATGTTCCAGAGTCCGACTCCTTCAGGTCATTGACGATGATGCTGCAGTTTTTCTGGCTCACATCAGACTCCAGCAGTGACACTCGTCCTTTAAACTCCGACTGAACCTGATCGCTGGAGGTGTTACTGTTAAAAATCATGTCTCCATAACCACATCTCTGTTTGGTCGATTCACATTTCAACCAAACTATATTTAAAACTTTGATATCCTCAGGAACAGTGAAGGAGCATGGTATCACGACACAGAGTCCGGCCTCCGCTGTTATTTCTCCTTCAACTAGAGTGATACAGTAATCCTTCAACCAACAACTTGTTTTCCCTGACACTGAAGAACCTGTTAATGCAAACATTAAGAGAAAAACAGGGAGAGAGATTATTTAAACTTTTAAATTATACCAAAAAAAAGAAGAAAGGCTACTTAAAAAAAATAGAACATGTGAATCTGTCAGTTTTACACAGTTTTATATATATATATATATATATATATATAAAATGAGGTCAGCAAACACGACACACAGGAATTCCAATAATCAACGTATAATACTTTGGAAAACAAATGTATAGTTGAAATCCTAATCCCAAATTAAAACCTTGTCAGTAGCAAATCTTTTTAATGGCAAACTATTTCCACCTATTTTCTTCATAACCATAAAGTTGGCATATAAGTAAAATAAAAAGTGAATACCTGTCTCAGCATCACTGACTCTCACAGAGAAAAGCAGAGTCGCCCAGATGAGAACAAACATCTCTTCTTCTTCTTCTTCCTCCAACGAACCTGACACAGAACATAAAGTAACGGAACCAGAGGACAGTCTACCATCGAAATCATCGTCTTAATAAAGGATGCTGCACGTTTGGATTTTCCTTGAGTCGCTCTTTTAGGAGAACAAGCAGCAGCTCTGAATCGATTTACATCTCATACCTTCCCTTCACCAGGAATGTAGCAAAGATGGTTACATAAACCTTTACATTTCAGAACATTATATATGTCAAGCATTAGTTAAATGTTGTATTTTACCTTTCTCTCTCCCTCTCTCTCTGTTTCTGCTCTGAAGTGACTTCTGCTCTTGTTGCTTTTCTGTCTACTCCCCAATTATCACACTCAACCGTTTAAGGAAGTCACTGCTGAGAAATGTTTTTCCTGTGCACATCGACAGGCTTTTACACACTGTGATGTGTAAGAGGCTGGAACACCATATTTGTCTTTGTGTATTTTAATAGGAGCTTTCTGCAGAAAGGATCAACAAAGAGAGTCACAGGGATCTCAGTGAAGATGGAGAACAGTCAAATGCAAGGATCTTATATAGAAGAACTAAGGCCGTTTGTCCGAGCCAGTTCAGACTGGTTCTGTAGGACAAGATTGAGACAGGAATTAGTTTTCTCAGTTGTTAACACACAAAAAGCGAATATTCGGCACAATTTGCACAACCTTCACTTCATGTACCAATCGCTCGACCCAGTTTGGCACTACTTCACACTCCCTTATCTGCATTAGACTCTGACTTCCTTCATTACACACTGATGTCAATTACACATCACCTTGTTGTCAAAACACTACTGTTGGGACATGGTTTTTGTGTAAACCACAGGCCTCCCTTCAGTCAAACTGGAAACAGGCAAGCCGCATGTTCTGGAGTGAACTCAGTCTCCCAGAGTGCCACATGTTCCCTTTGTCTTAAGACAGTCAAGGAACTCAGTCTCCCAGAGGATGTAACAGGATGCTGCATGTCCTGGGATTTGGGCAATATCACACAAAGGTGTCAAGAACCTGGGGGGTCACTCCTATTGGTCACTCTGGTCCAAGACCTGTGAGGTCACCGGGGCCAATATAAGGAGAGGTCTGCCTAAAATCTCTCTCTTTCTCCAATCCTCCCGAGGGCGGAAGGCTGCTAAAGCCTCTCTTCTCTCATCCCTCCAAGGACGGAAGGCTGCTACAGCCTCTCTCTCCTACATCGCCAAGGGGGGGGGGCCTGGCTGATCCAGCTTCCTTCTCTATCCAACCCACAACCGGAGGTCAGAGGTGCAGCTCCCAGCTCACCCCTCTCAAGGAAATCTCCTCGCCCTTCAAGCTCTACAAAACTCCTCGTAGCGACGCGATGTCCTGCAGGAAAACTTCAACCAGCATCTGAGCACACGGCTCGACAGAATCGCGAATGCAGAACTCTACGACCACCAACCCAGGAGACGTCACAGAACTACAACTGGACTGCAACTTCTTTTCCCCTTTCCCTCGGACTGGTAACATAATCTGGGCTTAATAATTATACTACGCTAAGCAAGACTGTTTATTTGATCGGTGTGTGTTTATAAGTTTGATATGTGTTGTGATATTGTGGCAACAAGTTATTTGAAAGTAATTGTTAGTTAGGCCCTTCATAGGCCTCCTTTGTAGGTCTCTCTGACTCTTGCATTATCTGATTAACATCTCCACAGACACACGCATAGTCTCCACCTAATTAAACCTACCCCCATAAAGCAACCTCAGAAGAAGGGGGGGGGCTCTTATCTTAGGGACCATTTTTAAAGCATGCTAATTTACATTCACACACACACACTCACACACCTCCTTGTTAGTTAGTTTGATTGTTTAGTAATTTGTGTTTTTATACTTTATTATGTTCATAATAAATGTTCTTCTTTCACAAATGTTCTGTCATTAATATTGCATAAGTGAATCTTTCCAACTGTTACACTGTTAAGAACTCCATAAACCTTCATTGTTCATTATATAATCTTTAATGGTAAAATATTGAGATTTCTAATTGAACTAGATCTAAATGAGACTGATCTTAATCAATAAATTGGCTATCTTTTCCCTTCTATGAAGGGTGGTGCCACGCGAGAACTTTAACCAATTAAAGTTATGATTTAATATTAATATTTTAAATATTAATGTTTTACATTTTATTTTGATAACCAAATTTATTGAGTGCCTAAAGGCACACCATTCTATGGTAACACTTTTTACGTACTATTGCACAACACTACACACAATGTTCAGTTGTTGCACACACTTCTCAAGTAAAATCTCCAAGCATCAACCTACAACACATAAATACTAAAATCTCTAAACATTCAGGTCTGTTGAGCCTCTGTGTTGTTTGATGAACAATGGAGAACTTGGAAGATATCGACAACCAGAGAAAGAGAGGGGTAAGAGTGAGAGGAGGAGGAGGAGGAGGTAGAGGAGGAAGAGGTGATGCCTAATTCATTTTCACCTCATTTACACAGCCGAACAGGAAACTGAAACTGTAGATATGGTTCGTGAGAACAACTCTATCACACTCAGACAGATAAAAACTAGGATCCTGGCTGACCATGCTACATTTAGAAACGTCCAGACCCTCAGCCTCTCTACATTGGACCGTATTCTTCATGGAAATGCCATGTGGATGAAACAAGTGTTCAGGGTCCCATTAGAACGGAACACAGGCATCAAGGAGTTACGGTGAGAGTTTGTGCTTGTAAGTACCAACATTCAGCACTGACACATGCATGTATTGTATCTGTAATCCAATATTGTTCCTTTTCTACAGTGTCTCACTGTAGCCCACTGTGTTGACCTCTCTGTGTCCATACTGTAACTTGCATTCTCATGCTGATCCAGGAGCATGACACAGCTCATGTGTTGTACCAGTACATCTTTATTGATGAGGTGGGATTCAACCTGGTGAAGAGGAGGTGACGGGGCAGAAACGTCATTGGCCAGCGGGCCATTGTTGAGGTCCCCGGCCAGCGTGGTGGGAACATCACAATGTGTGCTGCAATGAATCCCCATGGGGTCTTGCACCGTCATGCCCACCTAGAGGCCGATAACGCTGCCCGTCTCCTCGTCTTCCTGGATGGCCTGCATGACCTACTGGTACCACCTGACCAGACAGATGATCCACACTGTGTTTTTCCATTCTATACCTTCCACCTTATTCTCCTTTCCTGAATCCCATTGAGGAAATTTGTGAACAGTTAAGAGATTTTATGGCAAAGAGTCATCTTGCAAAGGGAGTGTCAGGTTTTGCATTTTGTGTGTGAGGTTTTTAGTTGTCTGTGTGCAGTTTTGAGAAAGCCGTTATTGTTTTGAAAAACGTGCGTTAACAATTGTGAAAAACTGTAAGAAGACATTTAGAAACATTACACCTCAGTCACATGCAGGCACGTGCATAGACATTTTGGGCGGCAGGTGCTCAAACCAAAAAAAAGGGCACCCATTGCCAAAATTATTTAGGAAATTAAAAATAATAATAATAAATAAATAGTAGAACAGTAAAACTGCCTTTAAATTCTCTGCCTGTCTGTCTGTCTGTCTGTCTGTCTGTCTGTCAGTATCTCTCTCCCTGTCTCTAGTGAGCGCCGTCGAGCATGTCGGGGCGAAATCTGTGCACGTGCCTGCTCACATGCATGTGTTCTTTTTCAAGACGTAATTTAAGGTTTAAATGGTCCGTTGATAGAAATGCATCACAAAATAATGTGCTTTCTTGACGCAATGCATTTTGTGTGTACATGCATGTTCCCGAAACTCTTTCACACTGTGACATGTTCACAAATCCAACAATAATGTCAATAAACTTAAAGTTCATCATTTGTTCCAACATATTTCATTTTATTTTGAGCAACAGGATATTTACATTTCATGTGTGTGGGTTTGGATTAAGTTCACAACACTGGAAAGCACAAAAAAAAACATTCAGCAGTGATTCTCAGCATTTCTTATCTAACTGCATTTCATTTATGTATATATATATTATATAAAAAGTTATTAATACAATCATTTTACATTTTAAGTTGCAAAATAAGGATTTTAACAGTTTTAAATGTTGATATATTATATTTAAGCTCAGTAATGTAACTTCTGTGCCTTCTTGCTAACTAGTTTTAAAATACTCCAAATGGCAACACGATTTAACACATGAACTCTTCAGACTCTCTGTGATGACTTATTGTGAATATAAACTTCCTCAGGCCCGAGGTAGCTGTAAAAAGCAGGACGAGAACATCTCGGGTCAAATCTTGACGTTAGAGTAAAGACTCTCATCTTGGTGTGAGCTGCTGGAGTCTCTGTTGGTCGTCTGACGTCGGGGCGTCGCTGTGAATCTCACCTGTGGAAAGTTCAGCTCCACTTCACCTTCACTGGTGTGGTCGTCAAGTAGAGTTGGAGATGTTGGTGCACGTGCAGCTGCATCACTAACGTCATCATAGTCCTGCAGGCTCTCTGGTTCATTCTAGGATGAGAGCGGAGGTAGTTTATAGATTATTTGAGTGACACTCTCTGGATGTAAGTCACAATAAAGTTCATACAAGACTCACATCTGATTCTTTTAGGACTTACAGACATTTTTCTTGATTTAATTGTTTTGTTTGTTGCACAGAATAAATGGGTGAAGGGGAGGTTTCATCTCCTGATGAGTTTTGTTTCCTCTAACCACATGATTATCCAGCAGCAACTGAATCTCTTCATTCATGATCTAAAATGGATGCTGTACAGGTTGTCTTTTATATAATGGTCCCAGTATACTGAGATATAAGTGCACTGATAGACAGCTACTGACAGGGCAAACAGTGAGGGCAGGATACGGAAGAACAAGGAGGGAAAAGCAACAGCTTGAACAGTAAAAGACACATCTGCCTGTAGAGCCAGATTAATACTGATGATAGAAGATGGAAGGCAGTAGCTCTACATGGTCAATTTGAGGGGTTGTAAATATCCTGACAGATTATTATATATCATTTTAAAATCTAAAGTGCACATGTTGTTTTGTTTCAGATCCTTGGATCTTGTGTTCTTAACATAAAATTAACAAAACATTCTGGGACTTTAGAGGCTTTGTAATATCACCATTAAAACATATTTGATTACATATTATTGAAATTATGACATCATTTAGAGTATTTACAAGAATTAGTAGTTTTAAAGCTGTAACAGGTCAGAAGTGATGAAGCAGAGTCTTAAATATCCTGAATCTTATAACTGTACTCTCCATAATCACTGTTTGCTATGATTTCCAATATACAAATAGTCAATTAGAAAAATCGATTTTTAAGTTTAAACAAATGTGTCATTACCGAAAAACCAGAAGTGGATTTGATGTTTGTTGTCCCTTGTTGAACAGATTTCCTCCAGTATCTGAAAACATATAGGGACATGATGTGGTAAAACAAGGCAGACCATCTCTGAAATGTATTTATTGAATTTGATCAAATTCACTTCTTATTCATTCACCTTAAATTTACAACAATTACACTGATAATCATCAGGAGAAGTAGAGCAACAATGAGGAACCTCAGGTTCTCCAGATAGTCTCCTGTGGTTAGAAGAGAGAGAGCATCATATAGACACTGAGTTGTGAACATGGAGAATTAGTTTCAACTTTATTCCTTGTGCAGATATTTATTTAAGACTGAACTAGAAATACTGTTCTGTAGTTGTTTACTTCCATCAACCAAGATTCACCGGGCCACTGTGACCTTTGACCACTGATATCTAATCACTTCACAGTTTTGAGTTCTCATTGAAAGTTGAGGAATTTCTCTAAAGGCGGTTTTGTAAAATGACTTTCAAGAGGACAAAATACGTGTTTTGTGAGGCCGCTTTTGACCTTGACCTTTGACCTTTGACTGCCAAATCAAATCACTAACTCCTTGAGTCTAATTGTGTGTTTGTTCCCTCAAGGCGTTACGTGGGTATTGCTTTTACAAGGCAAAAGTATGCTTTGTGAATTCACAGTTTTGTGAGGACACAATCTAAACCTTTAACCTCCATATTCTTATAATTTCATTCCTGAATCACACTGAACATTTACATTTTAAGTTTAAAGAAATTCCCTCAAGACCTTCTGGAGATGTCACGTTCACAAACATAGGACGTATGGACAGACAACCAGAAAACATGATCTGATATAAACCTCCCACATGTCTCCTGAGCAATAAAACACACAGTTATAAGGTCTTGAAATTCACTCACGTTCAAACAGATGGACGGGATCAGACAAACTTTGATTTACTTCATTTTGAGCGATGCAGTAGTAGACTCCTGACTGGTTTGAGTACACTGTGTGGTTTTGATGCTTTGACACAACTTCATCCTTTTCCTCTCCCTGACTCTTCCTGTACCATGAGTAGTGTTGGACTGGGGGAAAGCTGTGACTGAAGCAGCTCAGCATCACGGAGCTCCTCCCGTCAAGCTCCTGCTTCTCTGCCGACTCCGTGATGTGTGTGTGTTTTGGAGAAACTAGCCGGGAAATTCAGGAGAAAAGACAACGTCATTTTCTGAACATCATCAAAGATTTCTCTTCCTAGCAAAGGGTTAACCCTAACAGCCACTGATTTTAGGTAAGTGTTCCATTTTTTTACTTATTTCTGATCAGGTTTGCTAAACCTTATTTTGAATGACATCATATTGTGGAGTAATGTTTTCTTCTTTTTGGAACCAGCACGTTTGATCAGTATTTACTTTATACACAGTAATGTAGAATATATCCTCCTTGTTTATCCATTCACCATCACAAGTGCTTTAGTCCAGTTCACATCTACGATAGATAAACACACGTTGCACAGTCATATAATGTGGTTAAGAACAAAGTTTCTTGTTGTAAAAATCAGCCCCTCAGAAATTAAGAAGTTCTACTCACAGCTCACACTCAGAGTCGCCGTCTCCTCTGTGCTCACGTGTCCTTGGAAGAGGACCGTGCAGGTGATGTTGGTTCCGTGATGTTCAGCTGAAGGGGAGAAGGACAGAGTCGAGCTGCGTCTCTTAGCGAACTCAGTCACATTCTCAGTTTTGAAGGCCGTGATGTTTCCTGTGAGGTCAGCGTGGCTCTCTCCTCTTCCTCGCCACCTCCAGGTGAATGCAGGTTCAGATCCAGAGCAGAGACCAGGAGCAGTGCAGGTCAGTGTGGTCGGCCGTCCTTCCGTCAGAGGGGGAATCATCACTGTGGGCCTCTGAATCAGACCTGATGGGAGACCAGTTCATGAATGGAGTCAGATCAGAACGTCATCATTCACTTCATTCACATTTTTTTAAATGGGGCAACAATAGGAATCTGCATCAGCTAAACAACGGCCAAAATTGCTTTATGTCCCACCCATAGACTGTGAATAAAGATGGACGACATGACAGCTCCACTAAAGTGAAGCCAAATTCCCTTGATCACCCTCTGGTGGTTGCCACCTCCATGTTAGTAACTGGGACATGGATCAAAAACTCAAACTTCACCTCAAATGAACTTTTCACAAGAACTGTTTCCGTCACTTCCAGGAGATCATATGACACTGATGTTTGTTAAATTGCAAATTCTTCAGAAAGTTTGTTTCTAATACGTTTTTTGGTGTTAGCCTCTGTAACGGGATGAAACGTCTTAATTGGTCTTACAATCGGTTGAGGCCATATACTGACGGGACTTTGACACCACTCTACATCACAAAATCTCTACTGTGCAAACTTTTACACCAAAAGTGTAACGTGGCATCACACGTATTTTGTACAACGGAAGGAAAATGGGGAAGTGTTGTTCATGTTTATTTGCAGCCTATGGCCCCAAAACACCAAACATGTCATACAGCAGGATGGTTCATACCTTGAACAGAGACAGTTGCTCTTTGGGGGAAATTAAATGAACCTTCACTCGGTGAAGCTTCAACTCTGAGTTGATATGTTCCAGAGTCCGACTCCTTCAGGTCATTGACGATGATGCTGCAGTTTTTCTTGCTCACATCAGACTCCAGCAGTGACACTCGTCCTTTAAACTCCGACTGAACCTGATCGCTGAAGGTGTTACTGTTGAAAATCATGTCTCCATAATCACATCTCTGTTTGGTCGATTCACATTTCAACCAAACTATATGTAAGACTTTGATATCCTCAGGAACAGTGAAGGAGCATGGTATCACGACACAGAGTCCGGCCTCCGCTGTTATTTCTCCTTCAACTAGAGTGATACAGTAATCCGTCAACGGACAACTTTGTTTCCCCAACACTGAAGAACCTGTTAATGCAAACATTAAGAGAAAAACAGGGAGAGAGATTATTTAAACTTTTAAAATATACCAAAAAAAAGAAGAAAGGCTACTTAAAAAAAATAGAACATGTGAATCTGTCAGTTTTACACAGTTTTATATATATATATGAAATGATGTCAGCAAACATGACACAGAGGAATTCCAATAATCAACGTATAATACTTTGGAAAACAAATGTATAGTTGAAATCCTAATCCCAAATTAAAACCTTGTCACTAGCAAATCTTTTTAATAGCAAACTATTTCCACCTATTTTCTTCATAACCATAAAGTTGGCATATAAGTAAAATAAAAAGTGAATACCTGTCTCAGCATCACTGACTCTCACAGAGAAAAGCAGAGTCGCCCAGATGAGAACAAACATCTCTTCTTCTTCTTCTTCCTCCAACGAACCTGACACAGAACATAAAGTAACGGAACCAGAGGACAGTCTACCATCGAAATCATCGTCTTAATAAAGGATGCTGCACGTTTGGATTTTCCTTGAGTCGCTCTTTTAGGAGAACAAGCAGCAGCTCTGAATCGATTTACATCTCACACCTTCCCTTCACCAGGAATGTAGCAAAGATGGTTACATAAGCCTTTACAGTTCAGAACATTATATATGTCAAGCATTAGTTAAATGTTGTATTTTACCTTTCTCTCTCCCTCTCTCTCTGTTTCTGCTCTGAAGTGACTTCTGCTCTTGTTGCTTTTCTGTCTACTCCCCAATTATCACACTCAACCGTTTAAGGAAGTCACTGCTGAGAAATGTTTTTCCTGTGCACATCGACAGGCTTTTACACACTGTGATGTGTAAGAGGCTGGAACACCATATTTGTCTTTGTGTATTTTAATAGGAGCTTTCTGCAGAAAGGATCAACAAAGAGAGTCACAGGGATCTCAGTGAAGATGGAGAACAGTCAAATGCAAGGATCTTATATAGAAGAACTAAGGCCGTTTGTCCGAGCCAGTTCAGACTGGTTCTGTAGGACAAGATTGAGACAGGAATTAGTTTTCTCAGTTGTTAACACACAAAAAGCGAATATTCGGCACAATTTGCACAACCTTCACTTCATGTACCAATCGCTCGACCCAGTTTGGCACTACTTCACACTCCCTTATCTGCATTAGACTCTGACTTCCTTCATTACACACTGATGTCAATTACACATCACCTTGTTGTCAAAACACTACTGTTGGGACATGGTTTTTGTGCAAACCACAGGCCTCCCTTCAGTCAAACTGGAAACAGGCAAGCCGCATGTTCTGGAGTGAACTCAGTCTCCCAGAGTGCCACATGTTCCCTTTGTCTTAAGACAGTCAAGGAACTCAGTCTCCCAGAGGATGTAACAGGATGCTGCATGTCCTGGGATTTGGGCAATATCACACAAAGGTGTCAAGAACCTGGGGGGTCACTCCTATTGGTCACTCTGGTCCAAGACCTTAGAGGTCACCGGGGCCAATATAAGGAGAGGTCTGCCTAAAATCTCTCTCTTTCTCCAATCCTCCCGAGGGCGGAAGGCTGCTAAAGCCTCTCTTCTCTCATCCCTCCAAGGACGGAAGGCTGCTACAGCCTCTCTCTCCTACATCGCCAAGGGGGGGGGGCCTGGCTGATCCAGCTTCCTTCTCTATCCAACCCACAACCGGAGGTCAGAGGTGCAGCTCCCAGCTCACCCCTCTCAAGGAAATCTCCTCGCCCTTCAAGCTCTACAAAACTCCTCGTAGCGACGCGATGTCCTGCAGGAAAACTTCAACCAGCATCTGAGCACACGGCTCGACAGAATCGCGAATGCAGAACTCTACGACCACCAACCCAGGAGACGTCACAGAACTACAACTGGACTGCAACTTCTTTTCCCCTTTCCCTCGGACTGGTAACATAATCTGGGCTTAATAATTATACTACGCTAAGCAAGACTGTTTATTTGATCGGTGTGTGTTTATAAGTTTGATATGTGTTGTGATATTGTGGCAACAAGTTATTTGAAAGTAATTGTTAGTTAGGCCCTTCATAGGCCTCCTTTGTAGGTCTCTCTGACTCTTGCATTATCTGATTAACATCTCCACAGACACACGCATAGTCTCCACCTAATTAAACCTACCCCCATAAAGCAACCTCAGAAGAAGGGGGGGGGCTCTTATCTTAGGGACCATTTTTAAAGCATGCTAATTTACATTCACACACACACACTCACACACCTCCTTGTTAGTTAGTTTGATTGTTTAGTAATTTGTGTTTTTATACTTTATTATGTTCATAATAAATGTTCTTCTTTCACAAATGTTCTGTCATTAATATTGCATAAGTGAATCTTGCCAACTGTTACACTGTTAAGAACTCCATAAACCTTCATTGTTCATTATATAATCTTTAATGGTAAAATATTGAGATTTCTAATTGAACTAGATCTAAATGAGACTGATCTTAATCAATAAATTGGCTATCTTTTCCCTTCTATGAAGGGTGGTGCCACGCGAGAACTTTAACCAATTAAAGTTATGATTTAATATTAATATTTTAAATATTAATGTTTTACATTTTATTTTGATAACCAAATTTATTGAGTGCCTAAAGGCACACCATTCTATGGTAACACTTTTTACGTACTATTGCACAACACTACACACAATGTTCAGTTGTTGCACACACTTCTCAAGTAAAATCTCCAAGCATCAACCTACAACACATAAATACTAAAATCTCTAAACATTCAGGTCTGTTGAGCCTCTGTGTTGTTTGATGAACAATGGAGAACTTGGAAGATATCGACAACCAGAGAAAGAGAGGGGTAAGAGTGAGAGGAGGAGGAGGAGGAAGAGGTGATGCCTAATTCATTTTCACCTCATTTACACAGCCGAACAGGAAACTGAAACTGTAGATATGGTTCGTGAGAACAACTCTATCACACTCAGACAGATAAAAACTAGGATCCTGGCTGACCATGCTACATTTAGAAACGTCCAGACCCTCAGCCTCTCTACATTGGAGCGTATTCTTCATAGAAATGCCATGTGGATGAAACAAGTGTTCAGGGTCCCATTAGAACGGAACACAGGCATCAAGGAGTTATGGTGAGAGTTTGTGCTTGTAAGTACCAACATTCAGCACTGACACATGCATGTATTGTACCTGTAATCCAATATTGTTCCTTTTCTACAGTGTCTCACTGTAGCCCACTGTGTTGACCGCTCTGTGTCCATACTGTAACTTGCATTCTCATGCTGATCCAGGAGCATGACACAGCTCATGTGTTGTACCAGTACATCTTTATTGATGAGGTGGGATTCAACCTGGTGAAGAGGAGGTGACGGGGCAGAAACGTCATTGGCCAGCGGGCCATTGTTGAGGTCCCCGGCCAGCGTGGTGGGAACATCACAATGTGTGCTGCAATGAATCCCCATGGGGTCTTGCACCGTCATGCCCACCTAGGGGCCTATATCGCTGGCCTGCATGACCTACTGGTACCACCTGACCAGACAGATGATCCACACTGTGTTTTTCCATTCTATACCTTCCACCTTATTCTCCTTTCCTGAATCCCATTGAGGAAATTTGTGAACAGGTAAGAGATTTGATGGCAAAGAGTCATCTTGCAAAGGAAGTGTCAGGTTTTGCATTTTGTGTGTGAGGTTTTTAGTTGTCTGTGTGCAGTTTTGAGAAAGCCGTTATTGTTTTGAAAAACGTGTGTTAACAATTGTGAAAAACTGTAAGAAGACATTTAGAAACATTACACCTCAGTCACATGCAGGCACGTGCATAGACATTTTGGGCGGCAGGTGCTCAAACCAAAAAAAAGGGCACCCATTGCCAAAATTATTTATGAAATTAAAAATAATAATAATAAATAAATAGTAGAACAGTAAAACTGCCTTTAAATTCTCTGCCTGTCTGCCTGTCTGCCTGTCTGTCTGTCTGTCTGTCAGTATCTCTCTCCCTGTCTCTAGTGAGCGCCGCCGAGCGTGTCGGGGCGAAATTTGTGCACGTGCCTGCTCACATGCATGTGTTCTTTTTCAAGACGTAATTTAAGGTTTAAATGGTCCGTTGATAGAAATGCATCACAAAATAATGTGCTTTCCTGACGCAATGCATTTTGTGTGTACATGCATGTTCCTGAAACTCTTTCACACTGTGACATGTTCACAAATCCCACAATAATGTCAATAAACTTAAAGTTCATCATTTGTTCCAACATATTTCATTTTATTTTGAGCAACAGGATATTTACATTTCATGTGTGTGGGTTTGGATTAAGTTCACAACACTGGAAAGCACAAAAAAAACATTCAGCAGTGATTCTCAGCATTTCTTATCTAACTGCATTTCATTTATATATATATAGATTATATAAAAAGTTATTAATACAATAATTTTACATTTTAAGTTGCAAAATAAGGATTTTAACCGTTTACCCCTCACATTTAGCTTTGTTCACTATTTTCTCCAGAACCTTTAATTAACAGTTTTAAATATTGATATATTATATTTTAGCTCAGTAATGTAACTTCTGTGCCTTCTTGCTAACTAGTTTTAAAATACTCCAAATGGCAACACGATTTAACACATGAACTCTTCAGACTCTCTGTGATGACTTATTGTGAATATAAACTTCCTCAGGCCCGAGGTAGCTGTAAAAAGCAGGACGAGAACATCTCGGGTCAAATCCTGACGTCAGAGTATTAACTCTCATCTTGGTGTGAGCTGCTGGAGTCTCTGTTGGTCGTCTGACGTCGGGGTGTCGCTGTGAATCTCACCTGTGGAAAGTTCAGCTCCACTTCACCTTCACTGGTGTGGTCGTCAAGTAGATTTGGAGATGTTGGTGCACGTGCAGCTGCATCACCAATGTCATCATAGTCCTGCAGGCTCTCTGGTTCCTTCTAGGATGAGAGTGGAGGTAGTTTATAGATTATTTGTGTGACACTCTCTGGATGTAAGTCACAAAAAAGTTCATACAAGACTCACATCTGATTCTTTTAGGACTTGAAGACATTTTTCTTGATTTAATTGTTTTGCTTGTTGCACAGAATAAATGGGTGAAGGGGAGGTTTCATCTCCTGATGAGTTTTGTTTCCTCTAACCACATGATTATCAAGCAGCAACTGAATCTCTTCATTCAGGCTCTAAAATGGATGCTGTACAGATTGTCTTTTAACCACTGGCCCCTGTATACTGAGATATAAGTGTACTGATAGACAGGTACTGACAGGGCAAACAGTGAGGGCAGGATATGGAAGAACAAGGAGGGAAAAGCAACAGCTTGAACAGTAAAAGACACATCTGCCTGTAGAGCCAGATTATTACTGATGATAGAAGATGGAAGTCAGTAGCTCTACATGGTCAATTTGAGGGGTTGGAGATATCATGATAGATTATTTATCATTTTAAAATCTAATGTGCACATGTTGTTGTTTTTTTTCAGATCCTTGGATCTTGTGTTCTTAACATAAAATTAACAAAACATTCTGGGACTTTGGAGGCTTTGTAATATCACCATTCAAACATATTTGATTACTTATTATTGAAATTATGACATCATTTAGAGTATTTAGAAGAATTAGTAGTTTTACAGCTGTAACAGGTCAGAAGTGATGAAGCAGAGGCTTAAATATCCTGAATCTTATACCTGTACTCTCCATAATCACTGTTTGCTATGATTTCCAATATACAAATAATCAATTAGAAATAGATTTTTAAGTTTAAACAAATGTGTCATTACCGAAAAACCAGAAGGGGATTTGATGTTTGTTGTCCCTTGTTGAACAGATTTCCTCCAGTATCTGAAAACATAGAGGGACATGATGTGGTATAACAAGCCAGACCATCTCTGAAATGTATTTATTTAATTTGATCAAATGCACTTCTTATTCATTCACCTTAAATTTACCACAATTACACTGATAATCATCAGGAGAAGTAGAGCAACAATGAGGAACCTCAGGTTCTCTAGATAGTCTCCTGTGGTTAGAAGAGAGAGAGCATCATATAGACTTGTGAACATGGAGAATTAGTTTAAACTTTATTTCTTGTGCAGATATTTATTTAAGACTGAACTAGAAATACTGTTCTGTAGTTGTTTACCTCCATCAACCAAGATTCACCGGGCCACTGTGACCTTTGACCTTTGATATCTAATCACTTCACAGTTTTGAGTTCTCATTGAAAGTTGAGGAATTTCTCTAAAGGCGGTTTTGTAAAATTACTTTCAAGAGGACAAGATACGTGTTTTGTGAGGCCACTGTGACCTTGACCTTTGACCTTTGACTGCCAAATCAAATCACTAACTCCTTGAGTCTAATTGTGTGTTTGTTCCCTCAAGGCGTTACGTGGGTATTGCTTTTACAAGGCAAAAGTATGCTTTGTGAGTTCACAGTTTTGTGAGGACACAATCTTAACCTTTAACCTCCACATTCTTATAATTTCATTCCTGAATCACACTGAACATTTACATTTTAAGTTGAAAGAAATTCCCTCAAGACCTTCTTGAGATGTCACGTTCACAAACATAGGATGTACTGACGGACAAAAAGAAAACATGATCTGATATAAACCTCTCACATGTCTCCTGAGCAATAAAACACACAGTTATAAGGTCTTGAAATTCACTCACGTTCAAACAGATGGACGGGATCAGACAAACTGTGATCTACTTCATTTTGAGCGATGCAGTAGTAGACTCCTGACTGGTTTGAGTACACTGTGTGGTTTTGATGCTCGGACACAAGTTCATCCTTTTCCTCTCCCTGACTCCTCCTGTACCATGAGTAGTGTTGGACTGGGGGAAAGCTGTGACTGAAGCAGCTCAGCATCACGGAGCTCCTCCCGTCAAGCTCCTGCTTCTCTGCCGACTGCGTGATGTGTGTGTGTTTTGGAAAAACTAGCCGGGAAATTCAGGAGAAAAGACAACGTCATTTTCTGAACATCATCAAATATCAAAAATTAATAACACAACAAATCTTTAAAGCCAGACTGAGAAGAATGTGAAACTTTAAATGGGAGGATAAAACAGACTGGCTTCAGATTCACCTGGTGAAACTTCCAATTTTTTTCTCAACAATTTCTCTTTGAAACAAACTACAGCCACTGATTTAATGTTACTGTTCCTTTTTTTTTTTAAATAACGTTTAGCAGGTTTGCTAAACGTTATTTTCATGTTGAAATAGACGTTTTCAGTTCAACGAAATGTTGGATAAGTTTAATGAATGAATTAATTTACACAATAGTTAAAAGAACCCTGTTTTTGACATAGTGGAGTAATGTTTATTCTTTTTAGAACCAGCACGTCTGATCAGTAGTTACTTTATACACAGTAATGTAGAATATATCCTCCTTGTTTATCCATTCACCATCACAAGTGCATCATTCTACTCACATCTGACTTTAACCTCAGCTGCCTGTGACTTTCCACTTCCAATGTCATTGGTGGCTTCACAGCTGTACAGTCCACTGTCAGAGGGACTGGCTGAATTCACGCTGAAGGTCTGGGTCTGAGTCTGTTGGATGATTTCCTCTCTCCCATCAGTGGTCTTCCTCCAGGTGACAGAGCTCACTGGTGGGTTGGACTTGGCAGAACAGCTCAGTGTCAACAACACATTTTCCTTCACATCAAGACCAGGATTGGCTTGAACTGTCACATGGTAGGGACTGTCTGCAGTAATCAAAGATATAGAAAACAGAGAACTGTCAGATTTAACCACTTTCTAATATAATGGTCTTTATAACATAGAATAACCTGCATAATATATGTTTTTATGTTTCATCAGGGTGTAAATCAAGGTAAGTTTGGAGACAGTGGATCAGGGATAACAATAACATGCAAACCTGTGAAAATAGAACATTGCATGAAACCAAAATGTATACTATAAGAAACCGTATAATTACTGGGAGTCACAAGGCTTCATATCAACATAATTATACTTTACTCTGGTGGATGAATTACAGAGATTTAAGTAAAAGTAGAAATTTCGCAGAGCAAAAATACTCCATTACAAGTGTAGGCTCTGAATTCATAATTAAAATAAGCAGCACAGTAGTTTAAAGCGAGAGCAGAGGCTGAGATTTCACACACAAGCTGGAAGCAGATGATCAAAGTATTTGAATTACATAAAAATGATCGGAAACATAATAGTACTTACACAGTACTTGTATGCACACTGGTTGACTCTCATCCCCTCCACCAATGAGGTTTGAGGAGCTGCATCTGTAACAAGCTTCATCTGCTCTTTGTATTGTTAAACTCAGCTCTCGGCTGTTTGTGTTCTTCCACCAAGAGTCAGTTTGTTGGTTTTTGCTGCGGGACCAGGAGTAAGTCGTCGGGGCAGGATTGGCATCGGTGTCACAGGTTAACATGAGAGAACCACCAACTTTCACTTGGTTATCAGAAGAGCCACTGACAGAAATGCTCGTCTTCCTCGGCTTATCTGGAAAAAGGACCCAAGTGAAATGACCTTTATCTCAACAACAGGTGAATCTGAAGCAGAAGATTCTTTCAGGTTAATTCACAACCCAGATAGCACACGGATGTGGGCCACTTCAGGAAATGATCCATCACTTCTGGTCTTCAAGTGGCCCAGGACAAATCTGGACCAAGACACTTGCTATGTGAGTGACGGTCCACTAAGAACGTAATATTGTGAATACTATGCAGAAGATTTTAGTTCAGAATTCAGATTAAAACAATACATGAAGACAAAGTTTGGGGACAAAGCTTTTGAAACAACAGCCCTGAGATTTAAGTACTTACGGTTATAAATTCCTGAGGTGCTGTTGTTTCAATTATCAGAAGTAAAATTAATGAAAAAACTGGATCACTGAAAAAATACATGAGAAGATTTTTCTGCTGCATTGACAAATTTTTTTATGGAAGATTTTTTCTGATTTGTTTGTTTAAAACATAAAGCCGCTGCTGAAACACTCAGAATCTTCTTTAAAGAAGGAACATTATGATTTTATTGTTTTTCTTCCCTCAGTGTCAACAACACATTTTCCTTTACATCAAGACCACGTGAATTACGAGACATTTTTAATTGTTATTAAATGTATCTTCATATTTTGATGTGTTGTTACTATATATGTTATATCGGAAGCACTTTGTAACGTTGTTTTTAGAAGAGCTATTTAAATAAATCAAGTTATGACAACAGGACACTTAAGTCATGTTGAATAGTAGAAGAAAGTCGAAAAATCGCAGTACAAAATACTCCATTACAAGTATAGGCCCTGATTTCATAATTTAAATAAGCAGCACAGTAGTTTATCAGGAGTATTCATTAAGTGGCAGAGTGGCACCACGTAACATTACTGGATCATTTTTATTGATAATTTATAGATTAAATTACTTTATATAGGGTCTGGTAGTTTATTCATATTGTCCAAGCTCTACAGAACTTAATCAAATAGACACATTTACTTTAGGTCATTCATTTCTCAGGTGCTATTGTTTCAACTGTCAGAAGTAATAGTTGATAGAAAAACACATGAGAAAAGCTACTTTTGCATAAACAGATTTTTTAAAGGAAGATTTGGTTTGATCTGTTTGGTTGAAAAAAAAAGCATCAGCTGAAACACTCACATTTCACCACCAACTCCTTCCACTTGCTGTCCTTTGAGCCCTCAGTGTTCTGGGCACAGCAGAAGTACCAGCCAGCGTCGGATGAAGTCACTTTAAACTCGTGGGAGAGAGAGTTGATGGGTCGTGAATTAAGATTATTTTCAGGGATTATTTCAGCCTGATTAGTTGTATTGATCCACATCAAGGTGAGAGTTGACTGTGGGAAACTTTCAACAGTGCAGCTGATGGTGATGGTCTGACCGTCTGTGACCTCAGAACTCATAGACAGTATAGGTTCAGTGGGCGGGTCTGTAGAGAGGAAGCAGAATCTTCTTTAAAGAATGGACATTATGATTTTATTGTTGTTCTTCCCTCTAGTCTGTGTTATATAGGTTTCTTGTCAATGTAAAAGTTCTCTAGAGCAAAAGATCCAACAATCTGTGGTAAAGGGAGCTCCTCTCTTGAAGCTCCTTAACTCCTCTTCATCAGTCCAGCTGATATGAATTATTGTACAAAAGGACAAAGTTGGGGGACAAAGCTTTTGAAACAAGAGCCCTGAGGCTCTGAAACAGCCTGAACGAGGACATACAGCAGACTGAGTCAGGAGGTGAAAACAAACTTTTATCTTTCTTCATTCACTGATTTTACGTAGGTCTAGTTTTCTGTTCGTTTATTTATTCTTTTATGACAGATTTTTGTAGCCAAATTGATTGTGAAACTATGTAGAGTGAAGCTTTTTGTGCCAAACTGCTCTAGAGTCATAACTGATCTTGAAGAGTTCAAACCATCGACTAAAAGTGAAGTCAAAGTGTCTAGATCGCCACCTGGTGCCTGATTGCAGTATAAATCTCACCTCATGAATTTTTGTAAATGGGACATGGACCAAACTAAAAAGTCAAAATACACATCAACTAAAATGATTTCAAAGATGCATTCTGTCGTTTTATCAATGGTTTATGTTCAAATGTCCATTTTTCATGTACGTTAGGTTAATAATTATATTTCCACCCGGAGGAGCCTTGGTTGCTCGGGCAGGAAGGACACATTTGTGTACTGATTGTAATTTTATGTATATTCTGAAACATATTTCCATATTCAGATTTGTATTGTACATACATTTAACGGGACTTCCAGGGTCACTTGTAGAAACATCTGTCGGTGAAAACACAAGTGGAGAAGTCAATTAATCTTTAATGCAAATGTTGGAAAAAAAACACCAACTTTATTTTCAAAATGGAAAAATAAAATCCTTACGTTTTATTAGGGCCAGAAAAACCAACCACGTGACTGTCTGAGCCTCCATCTCATCTGGGACTACAACTGGATTTCTGAAACAACTAAACAATTTAAAGTGGATAAAAACATCTTAAGATCACATAACTTTCTTTATTTACTGTAAAACATGTGATTATAAGTTATTTTTCAGCTTGTATCAGAATTTCCTTCTTCCTCTTTTCATTTCTTTTACTGACAGTTAGAGTTGTCTTTGTTTTGTTCCTCATGTCAAAATGGTTGTGAACTTGTGGTTTGAAAACACAAAATTCACCTCACCTCTATGCAGAATTAATCATTTATTCAAGGAAATTAAGTGTTTTTGTTAATCCCAGAGTTCAGTTTCTTTTTTCCTTTAATAACTAAAGTATTGTTTATTTTCCTTTTTCTTTTTTAATTTTATTTGACATTAGCTACTTGTCCAACTAACTTTTATTCAAAGAACCCAAAGAACACATATACAATATGTCGACTGGAAAAATAACAGTGTATTCATTACATTTACATTTTTTAACCGTTAGTCTGAAATATACTGTTTAAAAAGTCATATCTGGCTCTTTGGGTTCATCTCAGTCTTCAGGGAACTACGACGTCTGAAACCGATGTTTGAGTTTTCATTTGGAAAAAAGTTTTTCAACTGACTGGAAGAAAAAGTGTTTTAAATTATTATAAATTGTATGAAAAAAAAATCATTTTGTTTGTAATCAGTGTATCTACTGTAAATACAACTTCTGAAACACTTTATTTTACTCTAGTAGGTAAACATCATGAGGAGATAAATAACCATAGAAGCTTGTTCTTACCTCAGAGGACCCACTTGTATCAGTCTGTCACACACAGCCTCACTCCGAGTATGAGACTTTACAGAAAAAGGAAGTTTTCACACTTTGAAAGGGGATGCAAAGAAATGATTATCATCCCCTGTCATGCAAGCTAGAAAACAGCTTATTGTAGGTGTTATGATTACAGTGATGGAGTTTGCAGCTTCTCACAGTATCTGCACTCGGATGCTCTTCCCCCCACTTCCTCTATTAGTTGTTGTTTGTAGTGAAGTCTTGTTGATAGGCACAGAGCAGTTTTCATAACTTCATATTTATTTTGAGAATTCCTGCTCACATAGTATTCACAGTGTCTCTATTTAAAACTTCATCTAACAATGTGAAAACGTATCAAAAGGGTTTGTGGAGAGATGAATAAACATAAAAGTGCAGTTGAACAACACGTAAACAGGAAACATCTCACACAGAGAAAAGCATTTCACTCCCTGAGAGCTGCAGCCACGATCTTCACGGCATCAGCCGCCATTTCATCAATGGCGCAGTTCAGAGCTTGCAGCATGGCTGTGAAGGAGCAGCTGGCTTAACGGGCGTGTCTGGGCATGGCCATCTCCACCAGCTTTGACGACACCGTGGCCAAGTCCTGTTCTGCCGCCGCCAGCCGCCGCTTCACTTCCCCTTTGGTAACCTCCCCTGACAGCACACAGGTCCGCAGCCCTTTAAGTCTCGGGGGTTCCACGCCTCGCTGCCGGGCCAGTCGCTCGACTGATTTGTCATCCAGGCACAGAGATAACTGAGCTTTCTTCAGGATCCACACCGCTACTCACGAGTCCACCATAGAAGCCACCAGGGGGACGGGAACGGCAGACATCCCAACAGATAGCGACGCAGAGGCCCATCGTGGAGCTTTGAAGGTCTCCTTTTTCTGGGTGACCAGGGCTGAGGTGAGCGTCGGGAGAGCCAAGAGAAGGGCTTGGGCTCGGATCTCTGGAAGGTCTTTGCCCAAGTCGTCCAACAGACTGCCCTTCCACAACTTATGACCCTTCACCTATCTTTAGTTGTTCAGGAGAGCATGACCCAGACAAATACCTTCATCTGAAGTAACTTAATCAGCTCCATGCAGGTCCGGACCTCGGTATTATTTAAAAATGTGGGTGGTGGGTGAGTGAGTAGGAGGTGGAGTGGATCATCTTCTGGTAAATATACAAGGTAACGTAGTGTTAACGTCTCCTGCTCGACCTCCAGACCGGAGTCAGTGACGTACAGGGGAGATGTCTGTTCTCCTCCCGGGCTGAAGCCGCTTCTCACTTCAGGGTTCACACCCTTCACTTTCTGCAGCAGTAGAGAAATAACAGAGAAGCTGTTGTATTTATTTTCCAACACACTGTAACTGACCTTGTCCATCTTTATTCTCTCTCTCTCTCTCTCTCTCTCTCTCTCTCTTGACCACTCACTCTCTTAAACACATTGAAGCTCTACTCTTACAACACAAGGCCGATCAGTGAATTGATGGACAGAATCTACTCTGCACTGTTACAATGTAAATATGTGAGCTGGGTTGTTGTGTTTCTTCTCTGAGACTCAAATGAAGAGATTTCTTCAGACACACTTTCCTTTGGGAAGAAACAAGAGGCTGAAGTCAAGCCCAAGAGAGAAAGACAGAAAGGTGGTGATGATGAGAGACAAGGACCAGTGTTCCCACTGTTCCCACTCAGGGCAGTATTAGTGTTATATAACTGTGCTGTTGAATACAAAGAAAGAAAGTTCATCATTTGTTCCAACATATTTCATTTTATTTTGAGCAACAGGATATTTACATTTCAGGTGTGTGGGTTTGGATTAAGTTCACAACACTGGAAAGCACAAAAAAAAACATTCAGCAGTGATTCTCAGCATTTCTTGTCTAACTGCATGTCATTTATATATATAGATTATATCAAAAGTTATTAATACAATCATTTTACACTCACATTATTTACATTTTAAGTTTCAAAATAAGGATTTTAACCGTTTATCCCTCACATTTAGCTTTGTTCACTATTTTCTCCAGAACCTTTAATTAACAGTTTTGAATATTGATATATTATATTTTAGCTCAGTAATGTAACTTCTGTGTCTTCTTGCTAACTTGTTTTAAAATACTCCAAATGGCAACATGGTTTAACACATGAACTCTTCAGACTCTCTGTGATGACTTATTGTGAATATAAACTTCCTCAGGCCCGAGGTAGCTGTAAAAAGCAGGACGAGAACATCTCGGGTCAAATCCTGACGTTAGAGTAAAGACTCTCATCTTGGTGTGAGCTGCTGGAGTCTCTGTTGGTCGTCTGACGTCGGGGCGTCGCTGAGAATCTCACCTGTGGAAAGTTCAGCTCCACTTCACCTTCACTGGTGTGGTCGTCAAATAGATTTGGAGATGTTGGTGCACGTGCAGCTGCATCACTAACGTCATCATAGTCCTGCAGGCTCTCTGGTTCCTTGTAGGATGAGAGTGAAGGTAGTTTAAAGTTTATTTGTGCTACAATTTCTGGATTAAATTCACCTAATAGCAAAATATAGAGACTGATATAAAGAAATGAGAGGTCACGGTTCCTGACCTTTTTAACTCGTGTTGGCTTGGACACCTTCGCATACACGGAGTCTTCTTCCACCTTTCTTTGCTTCTTCCTTGAAAAACAAATATCAACATGACATGTGCTGATTAATAACGACTTTGTTGTTCTGGTATTGTATCACAAAGATTAAATTCTCACTTCAGATTATTCTTAAAGTTCAGAGGAGCGTAGTTGACAGAATCCTCCTCGGTGTTTCCATCTTGCAGTCTTGTGTGGTTTTGTGCAGAGGCAGCCTGAGCAGATGCAGACAGAAAACATCAGTGGTTATCAAGCAGCAACTGAATCTCTTCATTCAGGCTCTAAAATGGATGCTGTACAGGTTGTCTTTTATATAATGGTCCCAGTATACTGAGATATAAGTGTACTGATAGAAAACTACTGACAGGGCAAACAGTGAGGGCAGGATATGGAAGAACAAGGAGGGAAAAGCAACAGCTTGAACAGTACAAGACACATCTGCCTGTAGAGCCAGATTAATACTGATGATAGAAGATGGAAGGCAGTAGCTCTACATGGTCAATTTGAGGGGTTGAAGATATCATGATAGATTATTTATTCATAATTTTTAAAAATGATGTGCACATGTTGTTGTCTTGTTTCAGATCCTTGCATCGTGTTTTCTCAAACTAAAACAAATAACAGATTCTGGGACTTTGGATGCTTTGTAATATCACCATTAAAACATATTTGATAACATATGATTGAAATTATGACTTTAGAGCAGGGGTTTTCAACCAGGGGTCCGCGGCCCCCTGGTGGTCCGTGACGGCATTGCAGGGGGTCTGCAAAATTAACTTTGATATTTCAACACATTTCCAGATTACTCTTGAATATCATGAAAAATATCTAAAATAAGAAAAATATATCTAAAATAATATAAAGGTGATGAGGGGACCCTTGAAACCGGCTTGGGGCTAGAAACTGCAGGTAGTTTTCCCCTGTGCATGCGTGTTAAAGAGAGATGTACAAGAGCAGTTGACCTAGGTAGAAAAACTCTCAGGAGGTGTTGGAGATGTAGTTTGTGTGATGGGAATTTTTGTTTTCCCAAGAAGAAGGCCCAAAAGGGCAGCATTAATAATGACAATATTAAATAAAACAAAAGAGCGGAAAAAAATACTTTGTAATGAGAAAAATGAATTGGCATAATAGCCAAAACAATTAATTGCAATAACAGTCAACTTTACCACATTCGCTGGTTGAGAAACAATTTCTTAGGAGAGTTATAACACCTACGTCTATCGAGTAGCAGTTCTCCCAACAGAATGAATAGACAAGCTTAAATCGGGCCTAAGCACGCCCCTACAGTCGGCACAAACCATGATTGTTATTGATCACCTTTACTTTAACGTTCTCTCAACATGTCAGCTACATGTCTGTACATTTAAGTCATGAAGGTTATATATTGATGTACATATGGTTCTGAGATGCAGTACAACTACAAACTGCATTTTAATTTTGTTTTCAATTCGTAAGCACTGAAAATCAACCATTTTTGTTGTTTTTTACAGAAATTTTTCTAGATTTGTTAACTAGGTATATCTAGATTTGCTTTAGAGTATTTAGAAGAATCAGTAGTTTTACAGCTGTAACAGGTTAGAAGTGATGAGGCAGAGGCTTAAATATCCTGAATCTTAGACCTGTACTCTCCTTAATAACTGTTTCCTACGATTTCAATATACATAAAGCCAATTAGATATAAATGTTGAAGTTTCAACAACTGGTTGTTAAATAATTAAAAAATCTATTGTGCTACGACACGGTTCTGACAACAGGCCACCATGACTAGACACTTTGAATTAAACTCTTTTTAATATAAATCTTCTTGAGTTTTACTAAAGTCTCTGTTTAAAGACTGTTTTAACTTATTGTTTTCTAGTTTAAAGTGTTGTCTCAACCCGGGACTCACCTGGGGCAGATTCAAAATGCTGTAAACAAGGTTGATGTCGGTCGGAGGCCTGTGGAATATAAAAGATATGTAAGAATAAACATATGCATACAGAGTGAATGACTATTATAAATAACAGGGCAGACTTTCATTGTGTTATTCATGTCGGAGGATATAGAAAATAAATGGATGCTTTGACTATAGCATGAGCAGCAGTCCATGTCTGACTCTGTCCCACATGATGATCCTTGTCCTGGGTGGGGACAGTGTGTTGAGTGGGTGTGGTCTTACGTGCTCTCTGGAAGAGGCTGGTGTTCAGGGGCGTCTGGACGACTCAACTGCTCCGAAAAACCAGAAGGGGATTTGGTGTTTGTTGTTCCTTGTTGAATAGATTTTTTCCTCCTGAGTCTGAAAACATAGAGGGACATGATGTGGTTACACATGCCGGACCATCTCTGAAATGTATTTATTTAATCAAATTCACTTCTTATTCATTCACCTTAAAACTATGACGATTAAAATGATAATCATCAGGACAAATAGAGCAGGAACGATGAACTTCAGGATGTGCAGAGAGTTTCCTGTGGCTAAAAGAGAGAGAGCATCATATCGAGCTTCACCTTTGGCTACGAAATCAAATCATTTACTCCTTGATTCTTATTGTGTGTTTGTGCGAAGGATGTAGGAAATGGGATGTACTGATGGACAACCAGAAAACATAATCTGATATAAACCTCTCACATGTCTCCTGAACAATTAAACACACAGTTATAAGGTCTTGAAATCCACTCACGTTCAAACAGATGGACGGGATCAGACAAACTTTGATCTACTTCATTTTGTGCGATGCAGTAGTAGACTCCTGACTGGTTTGAGTACACTGTGTGGTTTTGATGCTTTGACACAAGTTCATCCTGTTCCTCTCCCTGACTCTTCCTGTACCATGAGTAGTGTTGGACTGGGGGAAAGCTGTGACTGAAGCAGCTCAGCATCACGGAGCTCCTCCCGTCAAGCTCCTGCTTCTCTGCCGACTCCGTGATGTGTGTATGTTTTGGAGAAACTAGCCGGGAAATTCAGGAGAAAAGACAACGTCATTTTCTGAACCTCATCAAAGATCAAACATGAAATACACAACAAGTGAAGTGACATTATTGCTGCTCTTTAAAACCAGACTGAGAAGAATGTGAAACGTATTTTCGCACCAGTTAATGGGCATTGAAACAATAAAAGATAAAACAGACTGGCTTTAGATTCTCCTGATGAAACTTTCAATTTTTCTCTCAGCAATTTCTCTTCCTAGCAAAGGGTTAACCCTAACAGCCACTGATTTTAGGTAAGTGTTCAATTTTTTTACTTATTTCTGATCAGATTTGCTAAACCTTATTTTGAATGACATCACATTGTGGAGTAATGTTTTCTTCTTTTTGGAACCAGCACGTCTGATCAGTATTTACTTTATACACAGTAATGTAGAATATATCCTCCTTGTTTATCCATTCACCATCACAAGTGCATCATTCTACTCACATCTGACTTTAACCTCAGCTGGCTGTGACTTTCCACTTCCAATGTCATTGGTGGCTTCACAGCTGTACAGTCCACTGTCAGAGGGACTGGCTGAATTCACCCTGAAGGTCTGAGTCTGAGTCTGTTGGATGATTTCCTCTCTCCCATCAGTCGTCTTCCTCCAGGTGACAGAGCTCACTGGTGGATTGGACTTGGAAGAACAGCTCAGTGTCAACGACACATTTTCCTTCACATCAAGACCAGGATTGGCTTGAACTGTCACATGTTTGGGACTGTCTGCAGTAACCAAAGATATAGAAAACAGAGAACTGTCAGATTTAACCACTGTTCAGTATAATGGTCTTTATAATATAGAATGACCCTGCATAATAAATGTTTTTTATTTCATCAGGGTCTATTTCATGGTTAATTTGTAGGTAGTGGACTAATTTATATAAGAGAGCACAATAACATGCAAACCTGTGAAAATAATTCATTGCATTACATAATTACACCACAAATTGTACTATAAGAAAAATTACAAGTGCTTAAAATCACAAAGCTTCATATCAACAGAATAATAATTTACTCTGGTGGAAGAATTACAGATATTTAAGTAAAAGTAGAAATATTGCAGTACAAAAATACTCCATTACAAGTATAGGCCCTGAATTCATAATTTAAACAAGCAGCACAGTAGTTTATCAGGAGTATTCATTAAGTGGCAGAGTGGCAGCACGTAACATTACTGGATCATTATTATTTATAATTTATAGATTAAATGACTTTATATAGGGTCTGGTAGTTTATTGATATTTTCTAAACTCTACAGAACTTAATCAAATAGACACAGTTAGTTTATGTGATTCATTTCTCAGGTGCTTTTGTTTCAACTGTCAGAAGTAAAAGTTGATGGAGGAGTAAATGAGAAAAGCTACTTTTGTATTTATAGATCTTTTAAGAAAAATTTGGTTTGATATGTTTGGTTGAAAAAAAAAGCCGCAGCTGAAACACTCACATTTCACCACCAACTCCTGCTGCTTGCTGTCCTTTGAGCCCTCAGTGTTCCTGGCACGGCAGAAGTACCAGCCAGCGTCGGCTGAAGTCACAGTAAATGTGTGGTAGAGAGAGTTGATGGGTCGTGAATAAAGATTTTCTTCAGTGATTATTTCACCCTGATTATTTGTGTCGGTCCTCATCAAGGTGAGAGTTGACTGTGGGAAACTTTCAGCAGTGCAGCTGATGGCGATGGTCTGACCTTCTGTGTCCTCAGACCTCATAGACAGTTTAGGTTCAGTGGGCGGGTCTGTAGAGAGAAAGCAGAATCTTCTTTAAAGAAGGAACATTATGATTTTATCGTTTCTCATCCCTATAGTCTGTGTCACATAGGTTTATTGCAAATGTAAAAGTACTGCAAGGCTAAATATCCAACAATACGTGGTAAAGGGAGCTCCTCTCTTGAAGCTCCTAAACTCCTCTTCATCAGTCCAGCAGATATGATTTATTGTACTAAGACAGAGTTGGGGGACAAAGCTTTTGAAACAAGAGCCCTGAGGCTCTGAAACAGCCTGAACGAGGACATACAGCAGACTGAGTCAGGAGCTGAAAACATACTTTTATCTTTCTTCATTCACTGATTTTACATAGGTCTAGTTTTTATTATTGTATTTATTCTTTTATGACCGATTTTTAATTTGTTTTAAAATTCATATTCATATTTTGATGTGTTTTGCCTTTTTGGTTATTTGGGAAGCCCTTTGTAACGTTGTTTTGAGAAGCGCTATTTAAATAAATCATGTTATGACAACAGGCCACTTTGGTCATGTTGAAATAGATGTTTTCATTTCAGAGAAATGTTGGATAAGTTTAATGAATTAATTAATTTACACCATAGTTAAAAGAACCCTGTTGTGTTTTTGACATTGTGGAGTAATGTTTTCTTCTTTTTTGAACCAGCACGTCTGATCAGTATTTACTTTATACACAGTAATGTAGAATATATCCTCCTTGTTTATCCATTCACCATCACAAGTGCATCATTCTACTCACATCTGACTTTAACCTCAGCTGGCTGTGACTTTCCTCTTCCAATGTCATTGGTGGCTTCACAGCTGTACAGTCCACTGTCAGAGGGACTGGCTGAATTCACCCTGAAGGTCTGAGTGTGAGTCTGTTGGATGATTTCCTCTCGCCAATCAGTCGTCTTCCTCCAGGTGACAGAGCTCACTGGTGGGTTGGACTTGGCAGAACAGCTCAGTGTCAACAACACATTTTCCTTCACATCAAGACCAGGATTGGCTTGAACTGTCACATGTTTGGGACTGTCTGCAGTAACCAAAGATATAGAAAACAGAGAACTGTCAGATTTAACCACTGTCCAATATAATGGTCTTTATAATATATAATGACCCTGAAGAATTTATGTTTCATCAGGATGTAAATCAAGGTAAGTTTGGAGACAGTGGATTAGGGATCACAATAACATGCAAACCTGTGAAAATAGAACATTGCATGAAACCAAAATGTATACTATAAGAAACCGTATAATTACTGGGAGTCACAAGGCTTCATATCAACATAATTATACTTTACTCTGGTGGATGAATTACAGAGATTTAAGTAAAAGTAGAAATATCGCAGAGCAAAAATACTCCATTACAAGTGTAGGCTCTGAATTCATAATTAAAATAAGCAGCACGGTAGTTTAAAGCGAGAGCAGAGGCTGACATTTCACACACAAGCTGGAAGCAGATGATCAAAGTATTTGAATTACATAAAAATGATCGGAAACATCATAGTACTTACACAGTACTTGTATGCACACTGGTTGACTCTTATCCCCTCCACCAATGAGGTTTGAGGAGCTGCAGCTGTAACAAGCTTCATCTGCTCTTTGTATTGTTAAACTCAGCTCTCGTCTGTTTGTGTTCTTCCACCAAGAGTCAGTTTGTTGATTTTTGCTGCGGGACCAGAAGTAAGTCGTCGGGGCAGGATTGGCATCGGTGTCACAGGTTAACATGAGAGAACCACCAACTTTCACTTGGTTATCAGAAGAGCCACTGACAGAAATGCTCGTCTTCCTCGGCTTATCTGGAAAAAGGACCCAAGTGAAATGAGCTTTATCTCAACAACAGGTGAATCTGAAACAGAAGATTCTTTCAGGTTAATTCACAACCCAGATAGCACACGGATGTGGGCCACTTCAGGCAATGATCCATCACTTCTGGTCTTCTCCTGGCCCAGGACAAATCTGGACCAAGACACTTGCTATGTGACTGACGGTCCACTAAGAATGTAATATTGTGAATACTATGCAGAAGATTTTAGTTCAGAATTCAAATTAAAACAATACATGAAGACAAAGTTTGGGGACAAAGCTTTTGAAACAACAGCCCTGAGATTTAAGTTCTTACGGTTATAAATTCCTGAGGTGCTGTTGTTTCAACTGTCAGAAGTAAAATTAATGAAAAAACTCGATCACTGAAAAAATACACAAGAAGATTTTTCTTCTGCATGGACAGTTTTTTTTATGGAAGATTTTGTCTGATTTGTTTGTTTAAAACATAAAGCCGCAGCTGAAACACTCACATTTCACCACCAACTTCTTCTGCTCGCTGTCCTTTGAGCCCTCAGTGTTCCTGGCACAGCAGAAGTACCAGCCAGCGTCGGCTGAAGTCACAGTAAACGTGTGGTAGAGAGAGTTGATGGGTCGTGAATAAAGATTTTCTTCAGTCATTATTAAAGCCTGAGGATTTGGATAGGTCCTCATCAAGGTGAGAGTTGACTGTGGGAAACTTTCAGCAGTGCAGTTGATGGTGATGGTCTGACCTTCTGTGACCTCAGAGCTCATAGACAGTTTAGGTTCAGTGGGCGGGTCTGTAGAGAGGAAGCAGAATCTTCTTTAAAGAAGGCACTTTATGATTTTGTTGTTTTTCTTCCCTCTAGTCTGTGTTACATATGTTTCTTGTAAATGTAAAAGTCCTGCAGAGCAAAATATCCAACAATCTGTGGTAAAGGGAACTCCTCTCCTGAAGCTCCTTAACTCCTCTTCATTAGTTCAGCTGATATGAATTATTGTACAAAAGGACAAAGTTTGGGGACAAAGCTTTTGAAACAAGAGCCCTGAGATTTAAGTACTTACGGTTATAGATTCCTGAGGTGCTGTTGTTTCAACTATTAGAAGTAAAAATTTATGAAAAAAATGGATCACTGAGAAAATACACGAGAAGATTTATCTTCTGCATGGACAGCTTTTTTTTATGGAAGATTTTGTCTGATTTGTTTGTTTAAAACATAAAGCCGCAGCTGAAACACTCACATTTCACGACCAACTCCTGCTGCTTGCTGTCCTTTGAGCCCTCAGTGTTCTGGGCACGGCAGAAGTACCAGCCAGCGTCGGATGAAGTCACTTTAAACTCGTGGGAGAGAGAGTTGCTGGGTTGTGAATAAAGATTTTCTTCAGTGATTATTAAAGCCTGATTATTTCTGTTGATCTTCATCAAGGTGAGAGTTGACTGTGGGAAACTTTCAGCAGTGCAGCTGATGGTGATTGTCCAACCTTCTGTGACCTCAGACCACATAGACAGTGTAGGTTCAGTGGGCGGGTCTGTAGAGAGGAAGCAGAATCTTGTTTAAAGAAGGCACATTATGATTTTATTGTTGTTCTTCCCTCTAGTCTGTGTTACATATGTTTCTTGTAAATGTAAAAGTTCTGCAGAGCAAAATATCCAACAATCTGTGGTAAAGTGAACTCCTCTCCTGAAGCTCCTTAACTCCTCTTCATCAGTCCAGCTGATATGAATTATTGTACAAAAGGACAAAGTTGGGGGACAAAGCTTTTGAAACAAGAGCCCTGAGGCTCTGAAACAGCCTGAACGAGGACATACTGCAGACTGAGTCAGGAGGTGAAAACAAACTTTTATCTTTCTTCATTCACTGATTTTACGTAGGTCTAGTTTTCTGTTCGTTTATTTATTCTTTTATGACAGATTTTTGTAGCCAAATTGATTGTGAAACTATGTAGAGTGAAGCTTTTTGTGCCAAACTGCTCTAGAGTCATAACTGATCTTGAAGAGTTCAAACCATCGACTAAAAGTGAAGTCAAAGTGTCTAGATCGACACCTGGTGCCTGATTGCAGTATAAATCTCACCTCGTGAATTTTTGTAAATGGGACATGAACCAAACTAAAAAGTAAAAATACACATCAACTAAAATGATCTCAAAGATGCATTCTGTCGTTTTATCAATGGTTTATGTTCAAATGTCCATTTTTCATGTACGTTAGGTTAATAATTATATTTCCACCCGGAGGAGCCTTGGTTGCTCGGGCAGGTAGGACACATTTGTGTACTGATTGTAATTTTATGTATATTATGAAACATATTTCCATATTCAGATTTGTATTGTACATACATTTAACGGGACTTCCAGGGTCACTTGTAGAAACATCTGTCGGTGAAAACACAAGTGGAGAAGTCAGTTAATCTTTAATGCAAATGTTGGAAAAAAAACACCAACTTTATTTTCAAAATGGAAAAATAAAATCCTTACGTTTTATTAGGGCCAGAAAAACCAACCACGTGACTGTCTGAGCCTCCATCTCATGTGGGACTACAACTGGATTTCTGAAACAAATAAAAAATTCAAAGTGGATAAAAACATCTTAAGATCACATAACTTTCTCTATTTACTGTAAAACGTGTGATTATAAGTTATTTTTCAGCTTGTGTCAGAATTTCCTTCTTCTTCTTTTCATTTCTTTTACTGACAGTTAGAGTTGTCTTTGTTTTGTTCCTCATGTCAAAATGGTTGTGAACTTGTGGTTTGAAAACACAAAATTCACCTGACCTCTATGCAGAATTAGTCATTTATTAAAGGAAATTAAGTGTTTTTGTTAATCCCAGAGTTCAGTTTCTTTTTTACTTTAATAACTAAAGTATTGTTTATTTTCTGTTTTCTTTTTTAATTTTATTTGACATTAGCTACTTGTCCGACTAACTTTTATTCAAAGAACCCAAAGAACACATATACAATATGTCGACTGGAAAAATAACAGTGTATTCATTACATTTACATTTTTGAACCTTTAGTCTGAAATATACAGTTTAAAAAGTCATATCTGTCTCTTTGGGTTCATCTCAGTCTTCAGGGAACTACGACGTCTGAAACCGATGTTTGAGTTTTCATTTGGAAAAAAGTTTTTCAACTGACTGGAAGAAAAAGTGTTTTAAATTATTATAAATTTTATGAAAAAAAAATCATTTTGTTTGTAATCAGTGTATCTACTGTAAATAAAACTTCTGAAACAATTTATTTTACTCTAGTAGATTAACATCATGAGGAGATAAATAACCATTGAAGCTTGTTCTTACCTCAGAGGACCCACTTGTATCAGTCTGTCACACACAGCCTCGCTCCGAGAATGAGACTTTACAGAAAAAGGAAGTGTTCACACTTTGAAAGGGGATGCAAAGAAATGATTATCATCCCCTGTCATGCAAACCGGAAAAACTGCTTCTTGAAGTTATTCTGATTACAGTGATGGAGTTTGCAGGTTCTCACGGTATCTGCACTCAGATGCTCTTCCCCCCACTTCCTCTATTAGTTGTTCTTTGTGGTGAAGTCTTGTTCACAGACACAGAGCAGTTTTCATTACTTCATATTTATTTAGAGAATTCCTGCTCACATAGTATTCAGAGTGTCTCTATTTAAAACTTCATCTAACAATGTGAAAACGTATCAAAAGGGTTTGTGGAGAGATGAATAAACATAAAAGTGCAGGTGAACAACACGTAAACAGGAAACATCTCACACAGAGAAAAGCATTTCACTCCCAGAGAGCTGCAGCCACGATCTTCACGGCATCGGCCGCCATTTCATCAATGGCGCCGTTCAGAGCTTGCAGCATGGCTGTGAAGGAGCAGCTGGCTTAACAGGCGTGTCTGGGCATGGCCGTCTCCACCAGCTTTGACGACACCGTGGCCAAGTCCTGTTCTGCTGCCGCCAGCCGCCGCTTCACTTCCCCTTTGGTAACCTCCCCTGACAGCACACAGGTCCGCAGCCCTTTAAGTCTCGGGGGTTCCACGCCTCGCTGCCGGGCCAGTCGCTCGACTGATTTGTCATCCAGGCACAGAGATAACTGAGCTTTTGTCAGGATCCACACCGCTACTCACGAGTCCACCATAGAAGCCACCAGGGGGACGGGAACGGCAGACATCCCAACAGATAGCGACGCAGAGGCCCATCGTGGAGCTTTGAAGGCCTCCTTTTTCTGGGTGACCAGGGCTGAGGTGAGCGTCGGGAGAGCCAAGAGAAGGGCTTGGGCTCGGATCTCTGGAAGGTCTTTGCCCAAGTCGTCCAACAGACTGCCCTTCCACAACTTATGACCCTTCACATGTCTTTAGTTGTTCAGGAGAGCATGACCCAGACAAATACCTTCATCTGAAGTAACTTAATCAGCTCCATGCAGGTCCGGACCTCGGTATTATTTAAAAATGTGAGTATGTGGGCGGTGGGTGAGTGAGTAGGAGGTGGAGTGGATCATCTTCTGGTAAATATACAAGGTAACGTAGTGTTAACGTCTCCTGCTCGACCTCCAGACCGGAGTCGGTGACGTACAGGGGAGATGTCAGTTCTCCTCCCGGGCTGAAGCCGCTTCTCACTTCAGGGTTCACACCCTTCACTTTCTGCAGCAGTAGAGAAATAACAGAGAAGCTGTTGTATTTATTTTCCAACACACTGTAACTGACCTTGTCCATCTTTATTCTCTCTCTCTCTCTCTCTCTCTCTCTCTCTCTCTCTCTCTCTCTCTCTCTCTCTCTCTCTCTCTAACACATTGAAGCTCTACTCTTACAACACAAGGCCAATCAGTGAATTGATGGACAGAATCTACTCTGCACTGTAACAATGTAAATATGTGAGCTGGGTTGTTGTGTTTCTTCACTGAGACTCAAATGAAGAGATTTCTTCAGACACACTTTCCTTTGGGAAGGAACAAGAGGCTGAAGTCAAGCCCAAGAGAGAAAGACAGAAAGGTGGTGATGATGAGAGACAAGGACCAGTGTTCCCACTGTTCCCACTCAGGGCAGTATTGGTGTTATATAACTGTGCTGTTGAATACAAAGAAAGAAATTTCATAATTTGTTCCAACATATTTCATTTTATTTTGAGCAACAGGATATTTACATTTCAGGTGTGTGCGTTTGGATTAAGTTCACAACACTGGAAAGCACAAAAAAAATAATTCAGAAGTGATTCTCAGCATTTCTTGTCTAACTGCATGTAATTTATGTATATATAGATTATATAAAAAGTTATTAATACAATCATTTTACACTCACATTATTTACATTTTAAGTTTCAAAATAAGGATTTTAACCGTTTATCCCTCACATTTAGCTTTGTTCACTATTTTCTCCAGAACCTTTAATTAACAGTTTTAAATATTGATATGTTATATTTTAGCTCAGTAATGTAACTTCAACACTCCCTGAGTCATTCTCTACAGCCATAATTACTGTTATTCACAAAAAAAGTAGAGATCCTTTGAAATGCTCTTCATATTGGCCGATTTCATTGTTAAATACAGATTATAAATTAATTTTCAAGGCCCTGGCTAACAGACTCGGCCAATACCTGCCGCAACTAATAAATCCAGACCAGTGTGGCTTTATTTCAAAGCGTTCCTCAGCTAATAACCTGTGTAGGCTTTTTAATATTGTTCACTTAACAAAATCTGAAAAGGAACCCAGTATAGCTGTGGCTTTAGATGCTGAGAAGGCCTTTGATAGGCTAGAGTGGCCATACTTATTTAAAGTGTTAGCCAAGTTTGGGTTCGGTCAATTATTTATTAGTTGGGTTCAAACTCTATATCATAAACCCCAGGCAAAAATCAGCACCAATGGACAGATTTCATCTACATTCCCTTTAAGCAGATCAAGTCGACAGGGATGCCCTTTGTCTCCAGCACTTTTTGTCTTAGCAATTGAGCCTTTGGCTGAAGCAATTAGAGAAGATCCTGATATAAAAGGCTTTCAGGTGGGTCAGGCAGTTCATAAAATTAATTTGTTTGCAGATGATGTTATTCTGTACTTAAAAGACCCTGATAACTCTCTTTCCAAATTACAAACTGTATTAACTACTTATAGTAGTGTTTCAGGCTATAAGGTGAATTTGGAAAAAAGTGAAATTATTCCATTGACAAATTTTGATCACTCCGAACTCCAGCGAACAAGTCAATTTAGATGGCCTATGGATGGTATAAAATACCTTGGTATATTTGTAGACAACAACCTCAAAAACCTGTACAAACTGAATTACCTCCCACTGCTCAGTAGGATTGAAGATGATTTACGTAGATGGATGGGCTTGCCTCTCACTTTGATTGGAAGAGTGAGTTGTATTAAAATGAATATACAACCGAGATTGCAATATCTGTTTCAATCCCTACCCATTCCATTGCCAAAATCATTCTTCAAAGCTCTCAATAGATACGTCAGGCAATTTTTATGGAATTGTAAAACACCCCGGATATCTATGGAGAAGCTAACATGGGACTATGGCTCGGGGGGACTTCGACTGCCAAGTTTTAAAAACTACTACCTGGCAGCTCAACTGAGGTTCATCTCAGCCTTTTTTGAGGGCAGCGACGCCCCTTCTTGGACACAAATCGGATTGCACCCCCTGAATGAAAAGGTCCGCAGTGACTTCTTTTATAAGCACAATTCTAGAACTGTAAACAACAGGACAGATAACCCTATATTGAGGCATCTGATAAAAATGTGGTATGAGGTTCACAAAGGTCTTGGATTGAGGGTGGGGCTGTCACCTAAAACACCTTTAAAGCAAAATGAACTTATACCCATGACTCTTGATAATAAGATTCTGGACAGATGGCACCATAAGGGAATCCAACACTTGAAAGATTGCTTCGACAAAAGACTTTTCATGCCATTTGAACACCTGAAGAGGAAATATAGTTTGCCCAATCAGACCTTTTTCTGTTATCTCCAATTAAGATCCTTTTTGAGGGCTAATTTGGGTCCTGAAATTACTGTTATGAATGATGTTGAAAGATTTCTTTGTGATGGGAACACACATAAATTTATTTCTAAAATGTACCGCCTATTGTTGAATGAAGGCCCAAAACCAGGTGTGCATAAGTCTAGAATGAAGTGGGAGTCAGATCTCAATGTTACAATTGAAGAACAACTTTGGACAGAACTATGTCAAAACAGCTTGTCAACTATTATCAATGCCCGTTACAGATTGATTAACTATAATACTCTACATCAATTATATTTTACCCCAGAAAAATTACACTCATTCAAATCTAACCTGTCAGAAATGTGCTTTAGATGTGATACTGAAGTTGGTTCCTTTTTGCATTGTACCTGGCTGTGTATGAAAGTTAGGCCTTTCTGGCATGATATCTGCTCCACTTTAACCAGGATCACGGGAGTAAATATTCCAGTGGACCCTGAATTTTGTTTATTGGGGAACTTAACAAGTATTCGCCGTTCTCTAACCAATGCACAACTCAAATTCATTGAAGTTGCTCTATGTGTGGCTAAGAAGTGCATTGCAGTGTCATGGAAATCTGACTCCCCTCTTCTTATTGACAGGTGGTCTGTTGAGATGAATAGTTGCATCCCCCTGGAAAAAATCACTTATTGTCTCAGAAAACGATATAACACCTTTTTGAAAATTTGGCAGCCATATTTAGACCATATTGGTACATCTCTTACACCAAATACTTAATGTAGTTGTTTGTATTGACCTTGAACACTGACCTTTTTTTTTTTTTTTTTTTTTTTAAGGGGGGCGGGGGGCACTTTGTCCTTTGTTGTCCTTTGTTATGTCTCTATACTGTTTGTATACTGATATGTTTGTTTGTACACATTACATATAAAACTGAAAATAAAATATTTCCAAAAAAGTAATGTAACTTCTGTGCCTTCTTGCTAACTTCTTTTAAAATATTCCTAATGGCAACACGGTTTAACACATGAACTCTTCAGACTCTCTGTGATGACTTATTGTGAATATAAACTTCCTCAGGCCCGAGGTAGCTGTAAAAAGCAGGACGAGAACATCTCGGGTCAAATCCTGACGTTAGAGTAAAGACTCTCATCTTGGTGTGAGCTGCTGGAGTCTCTGTTGGTCGTCTGATGTCGGGGCGTCGCTGTGAATCTCACCTGTGGAAAGTTCAGTTCCACTTCACCTTCACTGGTGTGGTCGTCAAATAGATTTGAAGATGTTGGTGTACGTGCAGCTGCATCACTAATGTTTTCATAGTCCTGCAGGATCTCTGGTTCCTTCTAGGATGAGAGTGAAGGTAGTTTAAAGTTTATTTGTGCTACAATTTCTGGATTAAATTCACCTAATAGCAAAATATAGAGACTGATATAAAGAAATGAGAGGTCACGGTTCCTGACCTTTTTAACTCGTGTTGGCTTGGAAACCTTCGCATACACAGAGTCTTCTTCCACCTTTCTTTGCTTCTTCCTTGAAAAACAAATATCAACATGACATGTGCTGATTAATAACGACTTTGTTGTTCTGGTATTGTATCACAAAGATTAAATTCTCACTTCAGATTATTCTTAAAGTTCAGAGGAGCGTAGTTGACAGAATCCTCCTCTGTGTTTCCAGCTTGCCGTCTTGTGTGGTTTTGTGCAGAGGCAGCCTGAGCAGATGCAGCCAGAAAACATCAGTGATTATCAAGCAGCAACTGAATCTCTTCATTCAGGCTCTAAAATGGATGCTGTACAGGTTGTCTTTTCATCACTGGCCCCAGTATACTGAGATATAAGTGTACTGATAGAAAACTACTGACAGGGCAAACAGTGAGGGCAGGATATGGAAGAACAAGGAGGGAAAAGCAACAGCTTGAACAGTACAAGACACATCTGCCTGTAGAGCCAGATTAATACTGATGATAGAAGATGGAAGGCAGTAGCTCTACATGGTCAATTTGAGGGGTTGAAGATATCATGATAGATTATTTATTCATAATTTTTAAAAATGATGTGCACATGTTGTTGTCTTGTTTCAGATCCTTGCATCGTGTGTTCTCAAAATAAAACAAATAACAGATTCTGGGACTTTGGATGCTTTGTAATATCACCATTAAAACATATTTGATAACATATGATTGAAATTATGACTTTAGAGCAGGGGTTTTCAACCAGGGGTCCGCGGCCCCCTGGTGGTCCGTGACGGCATTGCAGGGGGTCTGCAAAATTAACTTTGATATTTCAACACATTTCCAGATTACTCTTGAATATCATGAAAAATATCTAAAATAAGAAAAATATATCTAAAATAATATAAAGGTGATGAGGGGACCCTTGAAACCGGCTTGAGGCTAGAAACTGCAGGTAGTTTTCCCCTGTGCATGCGTGTTAAAGAGAGATGTACAAGAGCGGTTGACCTAGGTAGAAAAACTCTCAGGAGGTGTTGGAGATGTAGTTTGTGTGATGGGAATTTTTGTTTTCCCAAAAAGAAGGCCCAAAAGGGCAGCATTAATAATGACAATATTAAATAAAACAAAAGAGCGGAAAAAAATACTTTGTAATGAGAAAAATGAATTGGCATAATAGCCAAAACAATTAATTGCAATAACAGTCAACTTTACCACATTCGCTGGTTGAGAAACAATTTCTTAGGAGAGTTCTCCCAACAGAATGAATAGACCAGCTTTAATCGGGCCTAAGCACGCCCCTACAGTTGGCACAAACCATGATTGTTATTGATCACCGTTACTTTAACGTTCTCTCAACATGTCAGCTACATGTCTGTACATTTAAGTCATGAACGTTACATATTGATGTACATATGGTTCTGAGATGCAGTACAACTACAAACTGCATTTTAATTTTGTTTTCAATTCGTAAGCACTGAAAATCAACCATTTTTGTTGTTTTTTACAGAGATTTTTCTAGATTTGTTAAGTAGATATATCTAGATTTGTTTGAGGTTTTTAAATTAAACCAACATGGAAAACCAAATGTTAAAACTTCCTTCTATCCACACGCAAGCACACACACGTACGCACGTAGGCACATCAGGTGGCCGCGGGTTACTTTCTAGTCAGAATGAAGGTCCCTGGGACATAACCAGTTGAAAACCCCTGCTTTAGAGTATTTAGAAGAATCAGTAGTTTTACAGCTGTAAAAGGTTAGAAGTGATGAGGCAGAGGCTTAAATATCCTGAATCTTAGACCTGTAGTCTCCTTAATCACTGTTTCCTACGATTTCAATATACATAAAGCCAATTAGATATAAATGTTGAAGTTTCAACAACTGGTTGTTAAATAATTAAAAAATCTATTGTGCTACGACACGGTTCTGACAACAGGCCACCATGACTAGACACTTTGAATTAAACTCTTTTTAATATAAATCTTCTTGAGTTTTACTAAAGTCTCTGTTTAAAGACTGTTTTAACTTATTGTTTTCTAGTTCAAAGTGTTGTCTCAACCTGGGACTCACCTGGGGCAGATTCAAAAGGCTGTAAACAAGGTTGATGTCGGTCGGAGGCCTGTGGAATATAAAAGATATGTAAGAATAAACATATGCATACAGAGTGAATGACTATTATAAATAACAGGGCAGACTTTCATTGTGCTATTCATGTCGGAGGATATAGAAAATAAATGGATGCTTTGACTATAGCATGAGCAGCAGTCCATGTCTGACTCTGTCCCACATGATGATCCTTGTCCTGGGTGGGGACAGTGTGTTGAGTGGGTGTGGTCTTACGTGCTCTCTGGAAGAGGCTGGTGTTCAGGGGCATCTGGACGACTCAACTGCTCCGAAAAACCAGAAGGGGATTTGATGTTTGTTGTTCCTTGTTGAATAGATTTTTTCCTCCTGAGTCTGAAAACATAGAGGGACATGATGTGGTTACACATGCCAGACCATCTCTGAAATGTATTTATTTAATCAAATTCACTTCTTATTCATTCACCTTAAAACTATGACGATTAAAATGATAATCATCAGGACAAATAGAGCAGGAAGGATGAACTTCAGGATGTGCAGAGAGTTTCCTGTGGCTAAAAGAGAGAGAGCATCATATCGAGCTTCACCTTTGGCTACCGAAATCAAATCATTTACTCCTTGATTCTTATTGTGTGTTTGTGCGAAGGACGTAGGAAATGGGACGTACAGATGGACAACCAGAAAACATGATCTGATATAAACCTCCCACATGTCTCCTGAGCAATAAAACACACAGTTATAAGACCTTGAAATCCACTCACGTTCAAACAGATGGACGGGATCAGACAAACTTTGATCTACTTCATTTTGTGCGATGCAGTAGTAGACTCCTGACTGGTTTGAGTACACTGTGTGGTTTTGATGATCGGACACAAGTTCATCCTTTTCCTCTCCCTGACTCTTCCTGTACCATGAGTAGTGTTGGACTGGGGGAAAGCTGTGACTGAAGCAGCTCAGCATCACGGAGCTCCTCCCGTCAAGCTCCTGCTTCTCTGCCGACTCCGTGATGTGTGTGTGTTTTGGAGAAACTAGCCGGGAAATTCAGGAGAAAAGACAACGTCATTTTCTGAACATCATCAAAGATCAAACATGAATAACACAACAAGTGAAGTGACATTATTGCTGCTCTTTAAAACCAGACTGAGAAGAATGTGAAACGTATTTTCACACCAGTTAATGGGCATTGAAACAATAAAAGATAAAAAGGAACGGGCTTTAGATTCTCCTGATGAAACTTTCAATTTTTCTCTCAGCAATTTCTCTTCCTAGCAAAGGGTTAACCCTAACAGCCACTGATTTTAGGTAAGTGTTCAATTTTTCTACTTATTTCTGATCAGGTTTGCTAAACCTTATTTTGAATGACATCATATTGTGGAGTAATTTGTTCTTCTTTTTGGAACCAGCAGGTCTGATCAGTATTTACTTTATACACAGTAATGTAGAATATATTATTTAAGTTCTTACGGTTATATATTCCTGATGTGCTGTTGTTTCAACTATCAGAAGTACAAATTAATGAAAAAACTGGATCACTGAGAAAATACATGAGAAGATTTTTCTGCTGCATTGACAATTTTTTTTATGGAAGATTTTTTCTGATTTGTTTGTTTAAAACATAAAGCTGCAGCTGAAACACTCAGAATCTTCTTCAAAGAAGGAACATTATGATTTTATTGTTTTTCTTCCCTCAGTGTCAACAACACATTTTCCTTCACATCAAGACCAGGTGAATTACGAGACATTTTTAATTGTTATTAAATGTATCTTCATATTTTGATGTGTTGTTACTATATATGTTATATCGGGAGCACTTTGTAACGTTGTTTTTAGAAGAGCTATTTAAATAAATCAAGTTATGAACACTTAACAGGACACTTAAGTCATGTTGAAATAGTAGAAACTCCTCTTCATCAGTCCAGCCCATACGATTTAATGTACTAAGAAAAAGTTGGGGGACAAAGCCCTTGAAACAAGAGCCCTGAGCTCTGCTGTGACATTAAAGATAGAGAGAGTGGCAGTTCCTCTTTCTTCTTTGTAATAGAGCAAGTCATTGATTGTGGTTTTCCGCAGAGTTGTTCCTGTTCCATTTCTGCTGCTTTGATCAAAAACTTTAGTCCACGTGATCCGCGATGGAAGGAAACCTTCAACACTTCACTTCAGAGTCAGAGTCTCGCCCTCACTAACACATTTTGGGTTAATCTGACTTCCTTCACATCTACGATAGATAAACAGACGTTGCACAGTCATATAATTTGGTTAAAGCACAAAGTTTCCTGTTGTAAAATCAGCCCCTCAGAAATGAAGTAGTTTCTACTCACAGCTCACACTCAGAGTCGCCGTCTCCTCTGTGCTCACGTGTCCTTGGAAGAGGACCATGCAGGTGATGTTGGTTCTGTGATGTTCAGCTGAAGGGGAGAAGGACAGAGTCGAGCTGCTTCTCTTAGCGAACTCAGCCACGTTCTCAGTTTTGAAGGCCGTGATGTTTCCTGTGAGGTCAGCGTCGCTCTCTCCTCTTCCTCGCCACCTCCAGGTGAATGCAGGTTCAGATCCAGAGCAGAGACCAGGAGCAGTGCAGGTCAGTGTGGTCGGCTGTCCTTCCGTCAGAGGTGGAATCATCACTGTGGGCCTCTGACTCAGACCTGATGGGAGACCAGTTCATGAATGGAGTCAGATCAGAACGTCATCATTCCCTTCATTCACATTTTTTTAAATGGGGCAACGATAGGAATCTGCATCAGCTAAACAACGGCCAAAATTACTTTATGTCCCACCCATAGACTGTGAATAAAGATGGACGACATGACAGCTCCACTAAAGTGAAGCCAAATTCCCCTGATCACCCTCTGGTGGTTGCCATCTCCATGTTAGTAAATGGGACATGGATCAAAAACTCAAACTTCACCTCAAATGAACTTTTCACAAGAACTGTTTCCGTCACTTCCAGGAGATCATATCACACTGATGTTTGTTAAATTGCAAATTCTTCAGAAAGTTTGTTTCTAATACGTTTTTTGGTGTGAGCCTCTGTAACGGGATGAAACATCTTAATTGGTCTTACAATCGGTTGAGCCCATGAACTGACAGGACTTTGACACCACCCTACATCCCAAAATCTCTACTGTGCAAACTTTGACACCAAAAGTGCAACGTGGCATCACACGTATTTTGTACAACGGAAGGAAATGGAGAAGTGTCGTTCATGTTTATTTGCAGCCTATGGCCCCAAAACACCAAACATGTCATACAGCAGGATGGTTCATACCTTTAACAGAGACAGTTGCTCTTTGGGAGAATTTGGAAAATGAACCTGAACTCGGTAAAGTGTTAACTCTGAGTTGATATGTTCCAGAGTCCGACTCCTTCAGGTCATTGACGATGATGCTGCAGTTTTTCTGGCTCACATCAGACTCCAGCAGTGACACTCGTCCTTTAAACTCCGACTGAACCTTATCGCTGAAGGTGTTACTGTGGAAAATCCTGTCTCCACCACCACATCTCTGTTTGGTCGATTCACATTTAAACCAAACTATATGTAAGACTTTGATATCCTCAGGAACAGTGAAGGAGCATGGTATCACGACACAGAGTCCGGCCTCCGCTGTTATTTCTCCTTCATCTAGAGTGATACAGTAATCTGTCAACGGACAACTTTGTTTCCCCCACACTGAAGAACCTGTTAATGCAAACATTAAGAGAAAAACAGGGAGAGAGATTATTTAAACTTTAAAAATATACCAAAAAAGAAGAAAGGCTACTTAAAAAACAATAGAACATGTGAATCTGTCAGTTTTACACAGTTTATATATATATATATATATATATATATATATATATATATATATATATATGAAATGAGGTCAGCAAACACGACACAGAGGAATTCCAATAATCAACGTATAATACTTTGGAAAACAAATGTATAGTTGAAATCCTAATCCCAAATTAAACCTTGTCAGTAGCAAATCTTTTTAATGGCAAACTATTTCCACCTATTCTCTTCATAACTATAAAGTTGGCATATAAGTAAAATAATAAGTGAATACCTGTCTCAGCATCGCTGACTCTCACAGAGAAAAGCAGAGTCGCCCAGATGAGAACAAACATCTCTTCTTCTTCTTCTTCCTCCAACGAACCTGACACAGAACATACAGTAACGGAACCAGAGGACAGTCTACCATCGAAATCATCGTCTTAATAAAGGATGCTGCCTGTTCAGATTTTCCTTGAGTCGCTCTTTTAGGAGAACAAGCAGCAGCTCTGAATCGATTTACATCTCACACCTTCACTTCACCAGCAAAGCCAGGAATGTGGCAAAGATGGTTACATAAACCTTTACAGTTCAGAACATTATATAAATCAAGCATTAGTTAAATGTTGTATTTTACCTTTCTCTCTCCCTCTCTCTCTGTTTCTGCTCTGAAGTGACTTCTGCTCTTGTTGCTTTTCTGTCTACTCCCCAATTATCACACTCAACCGTTTAAGGAAGTCACTGCTGAGAAATGTTTTTCCTGTGCACATCGACAGGCTTTTACACACTGTGATGTGTAAGAGGCTGGAACACCATATTTGTCTTTGTTTATTTTAATAGGAGCTTTCTGCAGAAAGGATCAACAAAGAGAGTCACAGGGATCTCAGTGAAGATGGAGAACAGTCAAATGCAAGGATCTTATATAGAAGAACTAAGGCCGTTTGTCCGAGCCAGTTCAGACTGGTTCTGTAGGCCAAGATTGAGACAGGAATTAGTTTTCTCAGTTGTTAACACACAAAAAGCGAAAATTCTGCACAATTTGCACAACCTTCACTTCATGTACCAATCGCTCGACCCAGTTTGGCACTACTTCACACTCCCTTATCTGCATTAGACTCTGACTTTCCTTCATTACACTCTGATGTCAATTACACATCACCTTGTTGTCAAAACACTACACACAATGTTCAGTTGTTGCACACACTTCTCAAGTAAAATCTCAAAGCATCAACCTACAACACACAAATACTCAAATCTCTAAGCATTCAGGTCTGTTGAGCAATTTCACAGCATTTTCACAGCCGAACAGGAAACTGTAACTGTAGATATGGTTCGTGAGAACAACTCTATCACACTCAGACAAATTAAAACTAGGATCCTGGCTGACCATGCTACATTTAGAAACGTCCAGACCGTCATTGGAGCGTATTCTTCATAGGACTGCCATGCTGATGAAACAAGTGTTCAGGGTCCTATTAGAACGGAACACAGGCATCAAGGAGTTACAGTGAGAGTTTGTGCTTGTAAGTACCAACATTCAGCACTGACACATGCATGTATTGTACCTGTAAGCCAATATTGTTCCTTTTCTACAGTGTCTCACTGTAGCCCACTGTGTGGACCTCTCTGTGTCCATACTGTAACTTGCATTCTCATGCTGATCCAGGAGCATGACACAGCTCATGTGTTGTACCAGTACATCTTTATTGATGAGGTGGGATTCAACCTGGTGAAGAGGAGGCGACGGGGCAGAAACGTCATTGGCCAGCGGGCCATTGTTGAGGTCCCCGGCCAGCGTGGTGGGAACATCACAATGTGTGCTGCAATGAATCCCCATGGGGTCTTACACCGTCATCCCCACCTAGGGGCCTATAACGCTGCCCGTCTCCTCATCTTCCTGGATGGCCTGCATGACCTGCTGGTACCACCTGACCAGGTAGATGACCCACAGTGGATCAATCACGTTGTCATCTGGGACGTGAGTGTCGAGGCCTGTCAGCATTGTGTGTGTGAGGTTTTTAGTTTTCTGGGTGCAGTTTTGAGAAAGCCGTTATTGTTTTGAAAAACGTGTGTTAACGATTGTGAAAAACTGTAATTTTTGTGAAGGGGGGGGGGGGTTGAGTAGGCCGGTTTACAGAACTGTACTGTTCTCTGTGTGTACCGAAATAAACCTTTTTATGCTGCATATTTGTGTTCTGTTTTATGTTTGACTATGAAAAAAGTAGGCTTACACTGAGACATTTTACAAAAGGAGAAATGGCTCATTCATTCATATGGTGTGTTCCATTTTAATGATTGTGTTTTCAATTTTGCACTTCAGTGTGCTGTAAATGCTTGGTAGTGTGCAAGCAAATGCTTAGTTGTGTGTTCCCAATGAATGGTATGTGTGTGTCATTTGAAAATATGGCTGTGTGTACCAAATGAAAACACGAGTTCCATTTTGTGAACAGATAAGAGATTTGATGGAAAGAGTCATCTTGCAAAGGGAGTGTCAGGTTTAGAATTTTGTGTGTGAGGTTTTCAGTTTTGTGTGTGCAGTTTTGAGAAAGCCGTTATTGTTTTGAAAAACGTGTGTTAACAATTGTGAAAAACTGTAAGAAGACATTTAGAAACTTTACACCTCAGTCACATGCAGGCACGTGCATAGACATTTTGGGCGGCAGGTGCTCAAACCAAAAAAAAGGGCACCCATTGCCAAAATTATTTATGAAATTAAAAATAATAATAATAAATAAATAGTAGAACAGTAAAACTGCCTTTAAATTCTCTGCCTGTCTGTCTGTCTGTCTGTCAGTATCTCTCTCCCTGTCTCTAGTGAGTGCCGCCGAGCATGTCGGGGCGAAATTTGTGCACGTGCCTGCTCACATGCATGTGTTCTTTTTCAAGACGTAATTTAAGGTTTAAATGGTCCGTTGATAGAAATGCATCACAAAATAATGTGCTTTCTTGACGCAATGCATTTTGTGTGTACATGCATGTTCCCGAAACTCTTTCACACTGTGACATGTTCACAAATCCAACAATAATGTCAATAAACTTAAAGTTCATCATTTGTTCCAACATATTTCATTTTATTTTGAGCAACAGGATATTTACATTTCATGTGTGTGGGTTTGGATTAAGTTCACAACACTGGAAAGCACAAAAAAAAACATTCAGCAGTGATTCTCAGCATTTCTTATCTAACTGCATGTCATTTATATATATATAGATTATATAAAAAGTTATTAATACAATAATTTTACATTTTAAGTTTCAAAATAAGGATTTTAACCGTTTACCCCTCACATTTAGCTTTGTTCACTATTTTCTCCAGAACCTTTAATTAACAGTTTTAAATATTGATATATTATATTTAAGCTCAGTAATGTAACTTCTGTGCCTTGCTAACTAGTTTTAAAATACTCCAAATGGCAACACGGTTTAACACATGAACTCTTCAGACTCTCTGTGATGACTTATTGTGAATATAAACTTCCTCAGGCCCGAGGTAGCTGTAAAAAGCAGGACGAGAACATCTCAGGTCAAATCCCGACATCAGAGTATTAACTCTCATCTTGGTGTGAGCTGCTGGAGTCTCTGTTGGTCGTCTGACGTCGGGGCGTCGCTGTGAATCTCACCTGTGGAAAGTTCAGCTCCACTTCACCTTCACTGGTGTGGTCGTCAAATAGATTTGGAGATGTTGGTGCACGTGCAGCTGCATCACTAACGTCATCATAGTCCTGCAGGCTCTCTGGTTCATTCTAGGATGAGAGCGGAGGTAGTTTATAGATTATTTGAGTGACACTCTCTGGATGTAAGTCACAATAAAGTTCATACAAGACTCACATCTGATTCTTTAAGGACTTGAAGACATTTTCCTTGATTTAATTGTTTTGTTTGTTGCACAGAATAAATGGGTGAAGGGGAGGTTTCATCTCCTGATGAGTTTTGTTTCCTCTAACCACATGATTATCAAGCAGCAACTTAATCTCTTCATTCATGATCTAAAATGGATGCTATACAGGTTGTCTTTTATATAATGGTCCCAGTATACTGAGATATAAGTGTACTGATAGACAGCTACTGACAGGGCAAACAGTGAGGGCAGGATACGGAAGAACAAGGAGGGAAAAGCAACAGCTTGAACAGTAAAAGACACATCTGCCTGTAGAGCCAGATTAATACTGATGATAGAAGATGGAAGGCAGTAGCTCTACATGGTCAATTTGAGGGGTTGGAGATATCCTGACAGATTATTATATATCATTTTAAAATCTAATGTGCACATGTTGTTTTGTTTCAGATCCTTGGATCTTGTGTTCTTAACATAAAATTAACAAAACATTCTGGGACTTTGGAGGCTTTGTAATATCACCATTAAAACATATTTGATTACATATTATTGAAATTATGACATCATTTAGAGTATTTAGAAGAATTAGTAGTTTTACAGCTGTAACAGGTCAGAAGTGATGAAGCAGAGGCTTAAATATCCTGAATCTTATACCTGTACTCTCCATAATCACTGTTTGCTATGATTTCCAATATTCAAATAGTCAATTAGAAATAGATTTTTAAGATCAAACAAATGTGTCATTACCAAAAAACCAGAAGGGGATTTGATGTTTGTTGTTCCTTGTTGAACAGATTTCCTCCAGTATCTGAAAACATAGAGGGACATGATGTGGTAAAACAAGCCAGACCATCTCTGAAATGTATTTATTGAATTTGATCAAATGCACTTCTTATTCATTCACCTTAAATTTACAACAATTACACTGATAATCATCAGGAGAAGTAGAGCAACAATGAGGAACCTCAGGTTCTCCAGATAGTCTCCTGTGGTTAGAAGAGAGAGAGCATCATATAGACACTGAGTTGTGAACATGGAGAATTAGTTTAAACTTTATTCCTTGTGCAGATATTTATTTAAGACTGAATTAGAAATACTATTCTGTAGTTGTTTACCTCCATCAACCAAGATTCTGATGAGGCCACTGTGACCTTTGACCACTGATATCTAATCACCTCACAGTTTTGAGTTCTCATTGAAAGTTGAGGAATTTCTCTAAAGGCGGTTTTGTAAAATTACTTTCAAGAGGACAAGATACGTGTTTTGTGAGGCCACTGTGACATTGACCTTTGACCTTTGACTGCCAAATCAAATCACTAACTCCTTGAGTCTAATTGTGTGTTTGTTCCCTCAAGGCGTTACGTGGGTATTGCTTTTACAAGGCAAAAGTATGCTTTGTGAATTCACAGTTTTGTGAGGACACAATCTTAACCTTTGACCTCCACATTCTTATAATTTCATTCCTGAATCACACTGAACATTTACATTTTAAGTTTAAAGAAATTCCCTCAAGACCTTCTAGAGATGTCACATTCACAAACATAGGACGTATGGACAGACAACCAGAAAACATGATCTGATATAAACCTCTCACATGTCTCCTGAACAATAAAACACATAGTTATAAGACCTTGAAATTCACTCACGTTCAAACAGATGGACGGGATCAGACAAACTGTGATCTACTTCATTTTGTGCGATGCAGTAGTAGACTCCTGACTGGTTTGAGTACACTGTGTGGTTTTGATGCTCGGACACAAGTTCCATCCTCTCCTCTCCCTGACTCTTCCTGTACCATGAGTAGTGTTGGACTGGGGGAAAGCTGTGACTGAAGCAGCTCAGCATCACGGAGCTCCTCCCGTCAAGCTCCTGCTTCTCTGCCGACTCCGTGATGTGTGTGTGTGCAACTAGCCGGGAAATTCAGGAGAAAAGACAACGTCATTTTCTGAACATCATCAAAGAGCAAAAATGAATAACAAAACAAATCTTTAAAGCCAGACTGAGAAGAATATGAAACTTTAAATGGGAGGATAAAACAGACAGGTTTCAGATTCACTTGGTGAAACTTCCAATTTTTTTCTCAACAATTTCTCTTTGAAATAAACTACAGCCACTGATTTAAGGTTACTGTTCCTTTTTTTTTTAACTTATTTTTTTAGCAGGTTTGCTAAACGTTATATTGAATGATTTGTCCAAAAAGTCTATCTGAAATAGATTTTTGAAGTATAAACAACTTGAAATGTCGTTAAATAATAAACAAAGCTTTTGTACTAAGACAAAGTTTGGGAACAGAGTTTTAGAAACAAGAACCCTGAAGCTCTGCAACACCCTGACTAGCTTAAAACTAAAACTAATACTTTCATCTTACTTCGCTCTATAATTTACATACTTCTAGTTTTTATTCTTTTATTTGTTATTTTTGAAAAAATTTTAATTTGTTTTTTAATTTATATTCATATTTTGATGTGTTTTTACTTTTTTGGTTATTTGGGAAGCACTTTGTAACGTTGTTTTGAGAAGTGCTATTTAAATAAATCAAATTATGACAACAGGCCACTTTAGTCATGTTGAAATAGACGTTTTCAGTTCAACGAAATGTTGGATAAGTTTAATGAATTAATTAATTTACACCATAGTTAAAAGAACCCTGTTGTGTTTTTGTCATTGTGGAGTAATTTTTTCTTCTTTTTGGAACCAGCACGTCTGATCAGTATTTACTTTATACACAGTAATGTAGAATATATCCTCCTTGTTTATCCATTCACCATCACAAGTGCATCATTCTACTCACATCTGACTTTAACCTCAGCTGGCTGTGACTTTCCACTTCCAATGTCATTGGTGGCTTCACAGCTGTACAGTCCACTGTCAGAGGGACTGGCTGAATTCACCCTGAAGGTCTGAGTCTGAGTCTGTTGGATAATTTCCTCTCTCCCATCAGTCGTCTTCCTCCAGGTGACAGAGCTCACTGGTGGGTTGGACTCGGCAGAACAGCTCAGTGTCAACAACACATTTTCATTCACATCAAGACCAGGATTGGCTTGAACTGTCACATGGTTGGGACTGTCTGCAGTAACCAAATATAAAGAAAACAGAGAACTGTCAGATTGGACCACTGATCAATATAACTTAATCAAATAGACACATTTACTTTAGGTCATTCATTTCTCAGGTGCTATTGTTTCAAATGTTAGAAGTAATAGTTAAATAGAAAAATACATGAGAAAAGCTACTTTTGCATGGATAGTTTTTTTAAAGGTAGATTTGGTTTGATCTGTTTTGGTTGAGAAAAAAAGCCGCAGCTGAAACAATCTTGCTGTCCTTTGAGTCCTCAGTGTTCTTGGCACGGCAGAATTACCAGCCAGCATCAGCTGAAGTCACAGTGAACTCGTGGGAGAGAGAGTTGATGGGTCGTGAATAAAGATTATTTTCGGTGATTATTAAAGACTGATGATTTGTGTAGGTCCACATCAAGGTGAGAGTTGACTGTGGGAAACTTTCAACAGTACAACTGACTCTGATGGTCTGACCCCCTGTGACCTCAGACCTCATAGACAGTATAGGTTCAGTGGGCGGGTCTGTAGAGAGGAAGCAGAATCTACTTTAAAGAAGGCACTTCATGATTGTATTGTTGTTCTTCCCTCTAGTCTGTGTTACATAGGTTTCTTGTCAATGTAAAAGTTCTGCAGAGCAAAAGATCCAACAATCTGTGGTAAAGGGAGCTCCTCTCCTGAAGCTCCTAAACTCCTCTTCATCAGTCCAGCCCATACGATTTAATGTACTAAGAAAAAGTTGGGGGGACAAAGCCTTTGAAACAAGAGCCCTGAGCTCTGCTGTGACATTAAAGATAGAGAGAGTGGCAGTTCCTCTTTCTTCTTTGTAATAGAGCAAGTCATTGATTGTGGTTTTCCGCAGAGTTGTTCCTGTTCCATTTCTGCTGCTTTGGTCAAAAACTTTATTCCACGTGATCAACGTTTGAAGGAAACCTTCAACACTGCACTTCAGAGTCAGACTCTTGCTTTCACTAACACATTTTGGGTTATTCTGACTTCCTTCACATCTACGATAGATAATCACACGTTGCACAGTCATATAATGTGGTTAAGAACAAAGTTGTTGTAAAATTCAGCCCCTCAGAAATGAAGTAGTTCTACTCACAGCTCACATTAAGAGTCGCTGTCTCCTCTGTGCTCACGTGTCCTTGGAAGAGGACCGTGCAGGTGATGCTGGTTCCGTGATGTTCAGCTGAAGGGGAGAAGGACAGAGTCGAGCTGCGTCTCTTAGCGAACGCAGCCACGTTCTCAGTTTTGAAGGCCATGATGTTTCCTGTGAGGTCAGCGTCGCTCTCTCCTCCTCCTCGCCACCTCCAGGTGAATGTAGGTTCAGATCCAGAGCAGAGACCAGGAGCAGTGCAGGTCAGTGTGGTCAGCTGTCCTTCAGTCAGAGGTGGAATCATCACTGTGGGCCTCTGACTCAGACCTGATGGGAGACCAGTTCATGAATGGAGTCAGATGAGAACGTCATCATTCACTTCATTCACATTTTTTTAATTGGTGCAACGATAGGAATCTGCATCAGCTAAACAACGGCCAAAATTACTTTAGGTCCCATCCATAGACTGTGAATAAAGATTGACGACATGACAGCTCCACTAAAGTGAAGCCAAATTCCCTTGATCACCCTCTGGTGGTTGCCACCTCCATGTTAGTAAATGGGACATGGATCAAAAACTCAAACTTCACCTCAAATGAACTTTTCACAAGAACTGTTTCCGTCACTTCCAGGAGATCATATCACACTGATGTTTGTTAAATTGCAAATTCTTCAGAAAGTTTGTTTATAATACGTTTTTTGGTGTTAGCTTCTTTAACGGGATGAAACATCTTAACTGGTCTTACAATCGGTTGAGGCCATGTACTGACGGGACTTTGACACCACTCTACATCACAACATCTCTACTGTGCAAACTTTGACACCAAAAGTGCAACGTGGCATCACACGTATTTTGTACAACGGAAGGAAATGGAGAAGTGTTGTTCATGTTTATTTGCAGCCTATGGCCCAAATACACCAAACATGTCATACAGCAGGATGGTTCATACCTTGAACAGAGACAGTTGCTCTTTGGGGGAAATTATATGAACCTTCCTTCGGTAAAGCGATAACTCTGAGTTGATATGTTCCAGAGTCCGACTCCTTCAGGTCATTGACGATGATGCTGCAGTTTTTCTGGCTCACATCAGACTCCAGCAGTGACACTCGTCCTTCAAACTCCGACTGAACCTGATCGCTGAAGGTGTTACTGTGGAAAATCATGTCTCCATAACCCAATTTCTGTTTAGTCGATTCACATTTCAACCAAATTACATGTAAGACTTTGATATCCTCAGGAACAGTGAAGGAGCATGGTATCACGACACAGAGTCCGGCCTCCGCTGTTATTTCTCCTTCAACTAGAGTGATACAGTAATCTGTCAACGGACAACTTTGTTTCCCCCACACTGAAGAACCTGTTAATGCAAACATTAAGAGAAAAACAGGGAGAGAGATTATTTAAACTTTTAAAATATACCAAAAAAAAGAAGAAAGGCTACTTAAAGAAAATAGAACATGTGAATCTGTCAGTTTTACACAGTTTTATATATATATATATATATATATATATATATGAAATGAGGTCAGCAAACACGACACAGAAGAATTCCAATAATCAACGTATAATACTTTGGAAAACAAATGTATAGTTGAAATCCTAATCCCAAATTAAAACCTTGTCAGTAGCAAATTGTTTTAATGGCAAACTAAATCCACCTATTTTCATCATAACCATAAAGTTGGCATATAAGTAAAATAAAAAGTGAATACCTGTCTCAGCATCACTGACTCTCACAGAGAAAAGCAGAGTCGCCCAGATGAGAACAAACATCTCTTCTTCTTCTTCTTCCTCCAACGAACCTGACACAGAAAATACAGTAACGGAACCAGAGGACAGTCTACCATCGAAATCATCGTCTTAATAAAGGATGTTGCACGTTTGGATTTTCCTTGAGTCGCTCTTTTAGGAAAACAAGCAGCTGCTCTGAATCGATTTACATCTCACACCTTCACTTCACCAGCAGAGCCAGGAATGAGGCAAAGATGGTTACATAAACCTTTACATTTCAGAACATTATATAAGTCAAGCATTAGTTAAATGTTGTATTTTACCTTTCTCTCTCCCTCTCTCTCTGTTTCTGCTCTGAAGTGACTTCTGCTCTTGTTGCTTTTCTGTCTACTCCCCAATTATCACACTCAACAGTTTAAGGAAGTCACTGCTGAGAAATGTTTTCCTGTGCACATCGACAGGCTTTTACACACTGTGATGTGTAAGAGGCTGGAACACCATATTTGTCTTTGTGTATTTTAATAGGAGCTTTCTGCAGAAAGGATCAACAAAGAGAGTCACAGGGATCTCAGTGAAGATGGAGAACAGTCAAATGCAAGGATCTTATATAGAAGAACTAAGGCCGTTTGTCTGAGCCAGTTCAGACTGGTTCTGTAGGCCAAGTTTGAGACAGGAATTAGTTTTCTCAGTTGTTAACACACAAAAAGCGAATATTCTGCACAATTTGCACAACCTTCACTTCATGTACCAATCGCTCTACCCAGTTTGGCACTACTTCACACTCCCTTATCTGCATTAGACTCTGATTTCCTTCATTACACTCTGATGTCAATTACACATCACCTTGTTGTCAAAACACTACACACAATGTTCAGTTGTTGCACACACTTCTCAAGTAAAATCTCAAAGCATCAACCTACAACACATAAATACTCAAATCTCTAAACATTCAGGTCTGTTGAGCCTCTGTGTTGTTTGATGAACAATGGAGAACTTGGAAGATATCGACAACCAGAGAAAGAGAGGGGTAAGAGTGAGAGGAGGAGGAGGAGGAGGAAGAGGTGATGCCTAATTCATTTTTGTGAAGGGGGAGGGGGAGGGGGAGGGGTGAGCAGGCCGGCTTACAGTACTGTTCTCTGTGTGTACCGAAATAAACCTTTTTATGCTGCATATTTGTGTGCTGTTTTATTTTTGACTATGAAAAAAGTAGGCCTACACTGAGACATTTTACAAAAGGAGAAATGGCTCATTCATTCATATGGTGTTTTCCATTTCGATGATTGTGTTTTCAATTTTGCACTTCAGTGTGCTGTAAATGCTTGATAGTGTGCAAGCAAATGCTTAGTTGTGTGTTCCCAATGAATGGTATGTGTGTGTCATTTGAAAATATGGCTGTGTGTACCAAATGAAAACACGAGTTCCATTTTGTGAACAGGTAAGAGATTTGATGGCAAAGAGTCATCTTGCAAAGGGAGTGTCAGGTTTAGCATTTTGTGTGTGAGGTTTTCAGTTGTCTGTGTGCAGTTTTGAGAAAGCCGTTATTGTTTTGAAAAACGTGTGTTAACAATTGTGAAAAACTGTAAGAAGACATTTAGAAACATTACACCTCAGTCACATGCAGGCACGTGCATAGACATTTTGGGCGGCAGGTGCTCAAACCAAAAAAAAGGGCACCCATTGCCAAAATTATTTATGAAATTAAAAATAATAATAATAAATAAATAGTAGAACAGTAAAACTGCCTTTAAATTCTCTGCCTGTCTGTCTGTCTGTCTGTCTGTCTGTCTGTCAGTCTGTCTGTCAGTATCTCTCTCCCTGTCTCTAGTGAGCGCCGCCGAGCATGTCGGGGCGAAATCTGTGCACGTGCCTGCTCACATGCATGTGTTCTTTTTCAAGACGTAATTTAAGGTTTAAATGGTCCGTTGATAGAAATGCATCACAAAATAATGTGCTTTCTTGACGCAATGCAATAATGTCAATAAACTTAAAGTTCATAATTTGTTGAAACATATTTCATTTTATTTTGAGCAACAGGATATTTACATTTCATGTGTGTGGGTTTGGATTAAGTTCACAACACTGGAAAGCACAAAAAAAAACATTCAGCAGTTATTCTCAGCGTTTCTTATCTAGCTGCATGTCATTTATATATATATAGATTATATAAAAAGTTATTAATACAAACATTTTACATTTTAAGTTGCAAAATAAGGATTTTAACCGTTTATCCCTCACATTTAGCTATGTTCACTATTTTCTCCAGAACCTTTAATTAACAGTTTTAAATATGTATATATTATATTTTAGCTCAGTAATGTAACTTCTGTGCCTTCTTGCTAACTTGTTTTAAAATACTCCAAATGTCAACACGGTTTAACACATGAACTCTTCAGACTCTCTGTGATGACTTATTGTGAATATAAACTTCCTCAGGCCCGAGGTAGCTGTAAAAAGCAGGACGAGAACATCTCGGGTCAAATCCTGACGTTAGAGTAAAGACTCTCATCTTGGTGTGAGCTGCTGGAGTCTCTGTTGGTCGTCTGACGTCGGGGCGTCACTGTGAATCTCACCTGTGGAAAGTTCAGTTCCACTTCACCTTCACTGGTGTGGTTGTCAAGTAGATTTGAAGATGTTGGTGCACGTGCAGCTGCATCACTAATGTTTTCATAGTCCTGCAGGCTCTCTGGTTCCTTCTAGGATGAGATTAGAGGTAGTTTAAAGTTTATTTGTGTGAACATTTCTGGATTAAATTCACCTAATAGCAAAATATACGGACTGATATAAAGAAATGAGAGGTCACGGTTCCTGACCTTTTTAACTCGTGTTGGCTTGGACACCTTCGCATACACAGAGTCTTCTTCCACCTTTCTTTGCTTCTTCCTTGAAAAACAAATATCAACATGACATGTGCTGATTAATAACGACTTTGTTGTTCTGGTATTGTAACACAAAGATTAAATTCTCACTTCAGATTATTCTTAAAGTTCAGAGGAGCGTAGTTGACAGAATCCTCCTCGGTGTTTCCAGCTTGCCGTCTTGTGTGGTTTCGTGCAGAGGCAGCCTGAGCAGATGCAGACAGAAAACATCATTGATTATCAAGCAGCAACTGAATCTCTTCATTCAGGCTCTAAAATGGATGCTGTACAGGTTGTCTTTTAACTAATGGCCCCAGTATACTGAGATATAAGTGCACTGATAGAGAGCTACTGACAGGGCAAACAGTGAGGGCAGGATATGGAAGAACAAGGAGGGAAAAGCAACAGCTTGAACAGTAAAAGACACATCTGCCTGTAGAGCCAGATTAATACTGATGATAGAAGATGGAAGGCAGCAGCTCTACATGGTCAATTTGAGGGGTTGAAGATATCCTGATAGATTGTTTTATTGATAATTTTTAAAAATGATGTGCACATGTTGTTGTCTTGTTTCAGATCCTTGCATCGTGTGTTCTCAAAATAAAACAAATAACAGATTCTGGGACTTTGGATGCTTTATAATATCACCACTAAAACATATTTGATAACATATTATTGAAATTATGACTTTAGAGCAGGGGTTTTCAACCAGGGGTCCGCGGCCCCCTGGTGGTCCGTGACGGCATTGCATAGGGTCTGCGAAATTAACTTTGATATTTCAACACATTTCCAGATTACTCTTGAATATCATGAAAAATATCTAAAATAAGAGAAATATATCTAAAATAATATAAAGGTGATGAGGGGAACCTTGAAAACGGCTTGGGGTTAGAAACTGCAGGTAATTTTCCCCTGTGCATGCGTGTTAAAGAGAGATGTACAAGAGCGGTTGACCTTGGTAGAAAAACTCTCAGGAGGTGTTGGAGATGTAGTTTGTGTGATGAGACTTTTTTTTTTCCAAAAAGAAGGCCCAAAAGGGCAGCATTAATAATGACAATATTAAATAAAACAAAAGAGTGAAAAACAAATACTTTGTAATGAGAAAAATGAATTGGCATAATAGCCCAAACAATTAATTGCAATAACAGTCAACTTTACCACGTTCGCTGGTTGAGAAACAATTTCTTAGCAGAGTTCTCCCAACAGAATGAATAGACAAGCTTAAATCGGGCCTAAGCACGCCCCTACAGTTGGCACAAACCATGATTGTTATTGATCACCTTTACTTTAACGTTCTCTCAACATGTCAGCTACATGTCTGTACATTTAAGTCATGAAGGTTATATATTGATGTACATATGGTTCTGAGATGCAGTACAACTACAAACTGCATTTTAATTTTGTTTTCAATTCGTAAGCACTGAAAATCAACCATTTTTGTTGTTTTTTACACAGATTTTTCTAGATTTGTTAAGTAGATATATTTAGATTTGCTTTAGAGTATTTGGAAGAATCAGTAGTTTTACAGCTGTAACAGGTCAGAAGTGATGAGGCAGAGGCTTAAATATCCTGAATGTTAAACTTGTACTCTCCTTAATCACTGTTTCCTACGATTTAAATATACATAAAGCCAATTAGATATAAATGTTGAAGTTTCAACAACTGGTTGTTAAATAATTAAAAAATCTATTGTGCTACGACACGGTTCTGACAACAGGCCACCATGACTAGACACTTTGAATTAAAGTCTTTTTAATATAAATCTTCTTGAGTTTTACTAAAGTCTCTGTTTAAAGACTGTTTTAACTTATTGTTTTCTAGTTTAAAGTGTTGTCTCAACCCGGGACTCACGTGGGGCAGATTCAAAATGCTGTAAACAAGGTTGATGTCGGTCGGAGGCCTGTGGAATATAAGATATGTAAGAATAAACATATGCATACAGAGTGAATGACTATTATAAATAACAGGGCAGACTTTCATTGTGCTATTCATGTCGGAGGATATAGAACATAAATGGATGCTTTGACTATAGCATGAGCAGCAGTCCATGTCTGACTCTGTCCAACATGATGATCCTTGTCCTGGGTGGGGACAGTGTGTTGAGTGGGTGTGGTCGTACGTGCTGTCTGGAAGAGGCTGGTGTTCAGGGGCGTCTGGACGACTCAACTGCTCCGAAAAACCAGAAGGGGATTTGGTGTTTGTTGTTCCTTGTTGAATAGATTTTTTCCTCCTGAGTCTGAAAACATAGAGGGACATGATGTGGTTACACATGCCGGACCATCTCTGAAATGTATTTATTTAATCAAATTCACTTCTTATTCATTCACCTTAAAACTATGACGATTAAAATGATAATCATCAGGACAAATAGAGCAGGAACGATGAACTTCAGGATGTGCAGAGAGTTTCCTGTGGCTAAAAGAGAGAGAGCATCATATCGAGCTTCACCTTTGGCTACCGAAATCAAATCATTTACTCCTTGATTCTTATTTTGTTTTTGTGCGAAGGATGTAGGAAATGGGACGTACAGATGGACAACCAGAAAACATGATCTGATATAAACCACCACATGTCTCCTGAACAATAAAACACACAGTTATAAGATCTTGAAATTCACTCACGTTCAAACAGATGGACGGGATCAGACAAACTTTGATCTACTTCATTTTGTGCGATGCAGTAGTAGACTCCTGACTGGTTTGAGTACACTGTGTGGTTTTGATGCTTGGACACAAGTTCATCCTGTTCCTCTCCCTGACTCTTCCTGTACCATGAGTAGTGTTGGACTGGGGGAAAGCTGTGACTGAAGCAGCTCAGCATCACGGAGCTCCTCCCGTCAAGCTCCTGCTTCTCTGCCGACTCCGTGATGTGTGTGTGTTTTGAAACGTATTTTCACACCAGTTAATGGGCATTGAAACAATAAAAGATAAAAAGGAACTGGCTTTAGATTCTCCTGATGAAACTTTCAATTTTTCTCTCAGCAATTTCTCTTCCTAGCAAAGGGTTAACCCTAACAGCCACTGATTTTAGGTAAGTGTTCCATTTTTTTACTTATTTCTGATCAGGTTTGCTAAACCTTATTTTGAATGACATCATATTGTGGAGTAATGTTTTCTTCTTTTTGGAACCAGCACGTCTGATCAGTATTTACTTTATACACAGTAATGTAGAATATATCCTCCTTGTTTATCCATTCACCATCACAAGTGCATTAGTCCATGTGATCCGCGATGGAAGGAAACCTTCAACAGTGCACTTCAGAGTCAGAGTCTCGCCCTCACTAACACATTTTGGGTTAATCTGACTTCCTTCACATCTACGATAGATAAACACACGTTGCACAGTCATATAATGTGGTTAAGAACAAAGTTTCTTGTTGTAAAAATACCCCCCCTCAGAAATGAAGTAGTTCTACTCACAGCTCACACTCAGAGTCGCCGTCTCCTCTGTGCTCACGTGTCCTTGGAAGAGGACCGTGCAGGTGATGTTGGTTCCGTGATGTTCAGCTGAAGGGGAGAAGGACAGAGTCGAGCTGCGTCTCTTAGCGAACGCAGCCACATTCTCAGTTTTGAAGGCCGTGATGTTTCCTGTGAGGTCAGCGTCGCTCTCTCCTCTTCCTCCCCACCTCCAGGTGAATGTAGGTTCAGATCCAGAGCAGAGACCAGGAGCAGTGCAGGTCAGTGTGGTCAGCTGTCCTTCAGTCAGAGGTGGAATCATCACTGTGGGCCTCTGACTCAGACCTGATGGGAGACCAGTTCATGAATGGAGTCAGATCAGAATGTCATCATTCACTTCATTCACATTTTTTTAAATGGGGCAACGATAGGAATCTGCATCAGCTAAACAACAGCCAAAATTACTTCATGTCCCACCCATAGACTGTGAATAAAGATGGACGACATGACAGCTCCACTAAAGTGAAGCCAAATTCCCTTGATCACCCTCTGGTGGTTGCCACCTCCATGTTAGTAAATGGGACATGGATCAAAAACTCAAACTTCACCTCAAATGAACTTTTCACAAGAACTGTTTCCGTCACTTCCAGGAGATCATATCACACTGATGTTTGTTAAATTGCAAATTCTTCAGAAAGTTTGTTTCTAATACGTTTTTTGGTGTTAGCCTCTGTAACGGGATGAAACATCTTAACTGGTCTTACAATCGGTTGAGGCCATATACTGACTGGACTTTGACACCACTCTACATCCCAAAATCTCTACTGTGCAAACTTTGACACCAAAAGTGTAACGTGGCATCACACGTATTTTGCACAACGGAAGGAAATGGGGAAGTGTTGTTCATGTTTATTTGCAGCCTATGGCCCCAAAACACCAAACATGTCATACAGCAGGATGGTTCATACCTTGAACAGAGACAGTTGCTCTTTGGGAGAATTTATATGAACCTCTCCTCGGTGAAGCTTCAACTCTGAGTTGATATGTTCCAGAGTCCGACTCCTTCAGGTCATTGACGATGATGCTGCAGTTTTTCTGGCTCACATCAGACTCCAGCAGTGACACTCGTCCTTTAAACTCCGACTGAACCTGATCGCTGGAGGTGTTACTGTTGAAAATCATTTCTCCATAACCACATCTCTGTTTGGTCGATTCACATTTCAACCAAACTATATGTAAGACTTTGATATCCTCAGGAACAGTGAAGGAGCATGGTATCACGACACAGAGTCCGGCCTCCGCTGTTATTTCTCCTTCAACTAGAGTGATACAGTAATCTGTCAACGGACAACTTTGTTTCCCCCACACTGAAGAACCTGTTAATGCAAACATTAAGAGAAAAACAGGGAGAGAGATTATTTAAACTTTTAAAATATACCAAAAAAAAGAAGAAAGGCTACTTAAAAAAAATAGAACATGTGAATCTGTCAGTTTTACACAGTTTTATATATATATATATATATATATATATATGAAATGAGGTCAGCAAACACGACACAGAAGAATTCCAATAATCAACGTATAATACTTTGGAAAACAAATGTATAGTTGAAATCCTAATCCCAAATTAAAACCTTGTCAGTAGCAAATTGTTTTAATGGCAAACTATTTCCACCTATTTTCTTCATAACTATAAAGTTGGCATATAAGTAAAATAAAAAGTGAATACCTGTCTCAGCATCACTGAGTCTCACAGAGAAAAGCAGAGTCGCCCAGATGAGAACAAACATCTCTTCTTCTTCTTCTTCCTCCAACGAACCTGACACAGAAAATACAGTAACGGAACCAGAGGACAGTCTACCATCGAAATCATCGTCTTAATAAAGGATGCTGCACGTTCAGATTTTCCTTGAGTCGCTCTTTTACAAGAACAAGCAGCAGCTCTGAATCGATTTACATCTCACACCTTCCCTTCACCAGCAAAGCCAGGAATGAGGCAAAGATGGTTACATAAACCTTTACATTTCAGAACATTATATAAGTCAAGCATTAGTTAATTGTTGTATTTTACCTTTCTCTCTCCCTCTCTCTCTGTTTCTGCTCTGAAGTGACTTCTGCTCTTGTTGCTTTTCTGTCAACTCCCCAATTATCACACTCAACCGTTTAAGGAAGTCACTGATGAGAAATGTTTTTCCTGTGCACATCGACAGGCTTTTACACACTGTGATGTGTAAGAGGCTGGAACACCATATTTGTCTTTGTGTATTTTAATAGGAGCTTTCTGCAGAAAGGATCAACAAAGAGAGTCACAGGGATCTCAGTGAAGATGGAGAACAGTCAAATGCAAGGATCTTATATAGAAGAACTAAGGCCGTTTGTCCGAGCCAGTTCAGACTGGTTCTGTAGGACAAGATTGAGACAGGAATTAGTTTTCTCAGTTGTTAACACACAAAAAGCGAATATTCTGCACAATTTGCACAACCTTCACTTCATGTACCAATCGCTCGACCCAGTTTGGCACTACTTCACACTCCCTTATCTGCATTAGACTCTGACTTCCTTCATTACACACTGATGTCAATTACACATCACCTTGTTGTCAAAACACTACTGTTGGGACATGGTTTTTGTGCAAACCACAGGCCTCCCTTCAGTCAAACTGGAAACAGCCAAGCCGCATGTTCTGGAGTGAACTCAGTCTCCCAGAGTGCCACATGTTCCCTTTGTCTTAAGACAGTCAAGGAACTCAGTCTCCCAGAGGATGTAACAGGATGCTGCATGTCCTGGGATTTGGGCAATATCACACAAAGGTGTCAAGAACCTGGGGGGTCACTCCTATTGGTCACTCTGGTCCAAGACCTGTGAGGTCACCGGGGCCAATATAAGGAGAGGTCTGCCTAAAATCTCTCTCTTTCTCCAATCCTCCCGAGGGCGGAAGGCTGCTACAGCCTCTCTCTCCTACATCGCCAAGGGGGGGGGGCCTGGCTGATCCAGCTTCCTTCTCTTCCAACCCACAACCGGAGGTCAGAGGTGCAGCTCCCAGCTCACCCCTCTCAAGGAAATCTCCTCGCCCTTCAAGCTCTACAAAACTCCTCGTAGCGACGCGATTTCCTGCAGGAGAACTTCAACCAGCATCTGAGCACACAGCTCGACAGAATCACGAATGCAGAACTCTACGACCACCAACCCAGGAGACGTCACAGAACTACAACTGGACTGCAACTTCTTTTCCCCTTTCCCTCGGACTGGTAACATAATCTGGGCTTAATAATTATACTACGCTAAGCAAGACTGTTTATTTGATCAGTGTGTGTTTATAAGTTTGATATGTGTTGTGATATTGTGGCAACAAGTTATTTGAAAGTAATTGTTAGTTAGGCCCTTCATAGGCCTCCTTTGTAGGTCTCTCTGACTCTTGCATTATCTGATTAACATCTCCACAGACACACGCATAGTCTCCACCTAATTAAACCTACCCCCATAAAGCAACCTCAGAAGAAGGGGGGGGGCTCTTATCTTAGGGACCATTTTTAAAGCATGCTAATTTACATTCACACACACACACTCACACACCTCCTTGTTAGTTAGTTTGATTGTTTAGTAATTTGTGTTTTTATACTTTATTATGTTCATAATAAATGTTCTTCTTTCACAAATGTTCTGTCATTAATATTGCATAAGTGAATCTTGCCAACTGTTACACTGTTAAGAACTCCATAAACCTTCATTGTTCATTATATAATCTTTAATGGTAAAATATTGAGATTTCTAATTGAACTAGATCTAAATGAGACTGATCTTAATCAATAAATTGGCTATCTTTTCCCTTCTATGAAGGGTGGTGCCACGCGAGAACTTTAACCAATTAAAGTTATGATTTAATATTAATATTTTAAATATTAATGTTTTACATTTTATTTTGATAACCAAATTTATTGAGTGCCTAAAGGCACACCATTCTATGGTAACACTTTTTACGTACTATTGCACAACATAAATGGATCCCCGTGTGAGGGCGGAATGCTGCACCTAATTAACATAAATGGTGTAGCCCTGTGAAGCAGAGTACAGTTGGCAAAAACTTCATGACTATGCAATATTAATGTGTTTTTCATTTTTGGCAAATGCCAGAAATAGGTGAATTTGGAATTTTCAGTCAAGCCAGAGGCTTGAATTCAATTCCACTAGTCTGCTACCGGAGTAGACATTCAACCGTATTTACAAACAAGTGCATTGTGGTGAAATTTAATTTACTCATAAATGAAATATTTATTAATAATTAATTATTAAGAACTACCACTTTAAGTCCCATAGTGTTACCCTAAAAGATTGCTATTGCTGCTAATAATTCTAGTTGAACGTTCTTTGTTGAAATTTTAAGAATTTCTTTTAACATTTGAATATCACATATTCAATGTTAACTGGTCAAGCTGCGAAATTGCCTGTAACTGTTAAATGCTTTTGAATTAAGACATAGCGTGCCACCGGCCCTATGTAACAGAGCTTGTACCTGGCTGTTACTGCCTAGCATATCAGCCCAAGTTGGATAAGAGAACATGAGAAAGAGCCACAGCGTGCTTACAGCCCTGTGAATTTATAGAACCCTTAACTGTTACTGCCCTGCATATCAGTTATTGTGATTCAAAGTTTGGTGAATTGTTTTACTCACCATAGTTTTGGTTAGGCTAGTGTACGATAAAATCCACACTACAAGGTGTCTGCCATCGCAACACCAAAGCCAACCACACTGTTGTTGATTTATAAACTTAAATCTAATCCTTACATTTCAGATCCAACAATGGAGAATCCCTGTGTAGAACAATTTGTTTCTTCCCTAGCACCAAGCCTGACCCCTGGCTATCCTGAATTCATCAACAAGTTGAACTTCAATGAGTGTAATAAAGAAATAGATTCTTTACTTAATGACAGGTGTGATGCACAAACAGCATCAAAGGGTCCATTGTTGAGATGTATGATTCTTAATTTCCACAGGCAAATCAACCTTGCCTGTCAGAGCACAGCAGCCATGGAACAGGAGGTAAATGCCCTTAGAGCACAAAATGCTTTTCTCCTCCAGGAGGTTCAGACTGCTAGTAAGAAAACTCTGCACTATTTGGAAGACCTGCACTCAGCCGAGTCAGATCTGTTTTCACACAAGGAGGAATTGTTAAAACTTAGATTAGAAGGCGCGGCCTCACATCAGTTTTTGAACCAATGTGATTCTGGTTACTCCGATTCATACTCCTCTGATAGTGTACGGTTAACTCCCTCTTCACTCCCAAGATGGGACAGAATCCCATCCGACCCGAAGTCTTTGGGAATGAAGTCACTTTCTGATCCTCCACTGACAAGAAGAGGTAACAGCTTCCTAACCGCCCATCTTTCTGACTCTGAGACTGACATTGATGACACATGTAGTTTATCTTCAAGAACACATTGTGCCTCATACACTTCTCATCCACTGCTGCATGACACATTGCTCCGTGCACAACTCTCGAAAGGGGGGACTTCAACATTCAAAAATGTTTTAGCACCTCCCCCTCAACCAGAGAGACCTGTAGCAGGTGATGCACGCAGCCGGACCTCACAGTGTCCGCGCTTCAAGTTGCTGGAGTTTCTAGCTAAAGATATTGAACAATTTGATCCAGACAACTGTGATCACAACATTGATAATTACTTTAGAGAACTAGATCTCAGCTTAAGTGATGTGGCAAATGCAACAGAAAGAGAGAAGGTTAGACTTGTGTTAAAAACCAGCTCTACAGCTGTTCACAAGTTAATTCGGTCACTTCCTTCCAGTGTCACCAGTAACTACACAGAGCTCCGTCAAGCAGTAGTCGAGGAATTCTCTTCTACTGCTGATGAGATAACAGCCATTGTTACAGCATCCGAAATTAAACATTCACGTCGCGAAAATCCCAAGGATTATTTCAAACGTTTAAGACATGTTTATTTTCAAGGAAAGAACGAACCAGGCCTAGAAGAAAATCCCACCTTCAAGGCCATGTTCTTACGCAATTTACATCCATGTATACGCACACATGTTGTACTGATGACACAGGAAGAAAAACCTTCAATGCAGCAGATCAGGAAGATGTCACAGGTGGCTTGGGAAACTGTTATCACTCTCAAGGCTACAGTTGGTGCAACCGAGCCTGTCAGAACAAACACCAAGGTGTCAAATTTATCCACAGCCTCAAAAAGGCCCCCTCACAACAAAACGAGGGGGGGTGACAACAGGCAGCATGGGGACACAGAGCGTATCCGCCATGTTCACCAACTGCCCAGAGATAGGCATTCCCACAGTAGAAGCTGCAGGAAGCCGTACTCTGACATTCTGGCCCAAACAGACAACCACTACTCAGAAGATGACGACAGCATCTCTGAGTACAGTTCAAAATATGGTTATGACCGAGCACACAGTGACAGCACCTCTGAACGCAACTTAGAGCCTGGCCCCGCAGCGCGTTACAGCCCTGAGCCGAGACACAGGCGATCAAGAGCTCGCTCCTCACGGCCATAACCAACACACAGTTAAATCCTGTACGGACAGTCAGTATTAAGTTTCATGCTCTTAAATAGGAAAACTGTTTTTGTTAGCAACATCAGCAAACTCAAAAACCTCAATTCTGATTAAACTTATATACCACTGCCAACTTTGTACATATGTTTGGATCGAACACCTTTCATATCATAATAAAAGTCCATACCACACAGGTTAGGACATTAGCATATTATTACAGAAACAATGATACAGTCATTTGAATTTTGAGATTTTGAAAATTATGACATCCACCGCAGGAAACCTGAGGAGTTTAAAATTGTTAAGTCTAACAGATACGACTGAGTACTACATTAAGTAAGAACCAATGAGGTAACAAAACTCTTGGACATTCCCAAAAAAAGATGACCTTACCATTGTACGTGTCTCTCTCTTCATCTTGTTTTACAATTTACAAATGTCACATTTTTTCTGTTTTCTCCTTAAACCTAGTGAACAGCACAGGTTATTCATATTGTACTGTTACTTTACTCTGAATGATTTGTCTAATTTGAATCTTGCTTAGGTTAACTAGATAGTATATACAAATGCCCAGATGTTACCGTCCAAATGAACTGACAATTGACTTTTCCAGCCTTGCACTAAACATGTTCAGATATGCCCTCAGGAACACACGTCAGGTGCGATCCCTGAAGCCACAGGGGGGATGTTGGGACATGGTTTTTGTGCAAACCACAGGCCTCCCTTCAGTCAAACTGGAAACAGCCAAGCCGCATGTTCTGGAGTGAACTCAGTCTCCCAGAGTGCCACATGTTCCCTTTGTCTTAAGACAGTCAAGGAACTCAGTCTCCCAGAGGATGTAACAGGATGCTGCATGTCCTGGGATTTGGGCAATATCACACAAAGGTGTCAAGAACCTGGGGGGTCACTCCTATTGGTCACTCTGGTCCAAGACCTGTGAGGTCACCGGGGCCAATATAAGGAGAGGTCTGCCTAAAATCTCTCTCTTTCTCCAATCCTCCCGAGGGCGGAAGGCTGCTAAAGCCTCTCTTCTCTCATCCCTCCAAGGGCGGAAGGCTGCTACAGCCTCTCTCTCCTACATCGCCAAGGGGGGGGGCCTGGCTGATCCAGCTTCCTTCTCTATCCAACCCACAACCGGAGGTCAGAGGTGCAGCTCCCAGCTCACCCCTCTCAAGGAAATCTCCTCGCCCTTCAAGCTCTACAAAACTCCTCGTAGCGACGCGATGTCCTGCAGGAAAACTTCAACCAGCATCTGAGCACACGGCTCGACAGAATCGCGAATGCAGAACTCTACGACCACCAACCCAGGAGACGTCACAGAACTACAACTGGACTGCAACTTCTTTTCCCCTTTCCCTCGGACTGGTAACATAATCTGGGCTTAATAATTATACTACGCTAAGCAAGACTGTTTATTTGATCGGTGTGTGTTTATAAGTTTGATATGTGTTGTGATATTGTGGCAACAAGTTATTTGAAAGTAATTGTTAGTTAGGCCCTTCATAGGCCTCCTTTGTAGGTCTCTCTGACTCTTGCATTATCTGATTAACATCTCCACAGACACACGCATAGTCTCCACCTAATTAAACCTACCCCCATAAAGCAACCTCAGAAGAAGGGGGGGGGGCTCTTATCTTAGGGACCATTTTTAAAGCATGCTAATTTACATTCACACACACACACTCACACACCTCCTTGTTAGTTAGTTTGATTGTTTAGTAATTTGTGTTTTTATACTTTATTATGTTCATAATAAATGTTCTTCTTTCACAAATGTTCTGTCATTAATATTGCATAAGTGAATCTTGCCAACTGTTACACTGTTAAGAACTCCATAAACCTTCATTGTTCATTATATAATCTTTAATGGTAAAATATTGAGATTTCTAATTGAACTAGATCTAAATGAGACTGATCTTAATCAATAAATTGGCTATCTTTTCCCTTCTATGAAGGGTGGTGCCCCGCGAGAACTTTAACCAATTAAAGTTATGATTTAATATTAATATTTTAAATATTAATGTTTTACATTTTATTTTGATAACCAAATTTATTGAGTGCCTAAAGGCACACCATTCTATGGTAACACTTTTTACGTACTATTGCACAACACTACACACAATGTTCAGTTGTTGCACACACTTCTCAAGTAAAATCTCTAAGCATCAACCTACAACACATAAATACTAAAATCTCTAAACATTCAGGTCTGTTGAGCCTCTGTGTTGTTTGATGAACAATGGAGAACTTGGAAGATATCGACAACCAGAGAAAGAGAGGGGTAAGAGTGAGAGGAGGAGGAGGAGGAAGAGGTGATGCCTAATTCATTTTCACCTCATTTACACAGCCGAACAGGAAACTGAAACTGTAGATATGGTTCGTGAGAACAACTCTATCACACTCAGACAGATAAAAACTAGGATCCTGGCTGACCATGCTACATTTAGAAACGTCCAGACCGTCATTGGACCGTATTCTTCATAGAAATGCCATGTGGATGAAACAAGTGTTCAGGGTCCCATTAGAACGGAACACAGGCATGAAGGAGTTACAGTGAGAGATTGTACTTGTAAGTACCAACATTCAGCACTGACACATGCATGTATTGTACCTGTAATCCAATATTGTTCCTTTTCTACAGTGTCTCACTGTAGCCCACTATGTGGACCTCTCTGTGTCCATACTGTAACTTGCATTCTCATGCTGATCCAGGAGCATGACACAGCTCATGTGTTGTACCAGTACATCTTTATTGATGAGGTGGGATTCAACCTGGTGAAGAGGAGGTGACGGGGCAGAAACGTCATTGGCCAGCGGGCCATTGTTGAGGTCCCCGGCCAGCGTGGTGGGAACATCACAATGTGTGCTGCAATGAATCACCATGGGGTCTTACACCGTCATCCCCACCTAGGGGCCTATAACGCTGCCCGTCTCCTCATCTTCCTGGATGGCCTGCATGACCTGCTGGTACCACCTGACCAGACAGATGACCCACAGTGGATCGATCACGTTGTCCTTCTGGGACAACGTGATCGATCCACACTGTGTTTTTCCATTCTATACCTTCCACCTTATTCTCCTTTCCTGAATCCCATTGAGGAAATTTGTGAACAGTTAAGAGATTTGATGGCAAAGAGTCATCTTGCAAAGGGAGTGTCAGGTTTTGCATTTTGTGTGTGAGGTTTTCAGTTGTCTGTGTGCAGTTTTGAGAAAGCCGTTATTGTTTTGAAAAACGTGTGTTAACAATTGTGAAAAACTGTAAGAAGACATTTAGAAACATTACACCTCAGTCACATGCAGGCACGTGCATAGACATTTTGGGCAGCAGGTGCTCAAACCAAAAAAAAGGGCACCCATTGCCAAAATTATTTATGAAATTAAAAATAATAATAATTTATAAATAGTAGAACAGTAAAACTGCCTTTAAATTCTCTGCCTGTCTGCCTGTCTGTCTGTCTGTCTGTCTGTCAGTATCTCTCTCCCTGTCTCTAGTGAGCGCCGCCGAGCATGTCGGGGTGAAATTTGTGCACGTGCCTGCTCACATGCATGTGTTCTTTTTCAAGACGTAATTTAAGGTTTAAATGGTCCGTTGATAGAAATGCATCACAAAATAATGTGCTTTCTTGACGCAATGCATTTTGTGTGTACATGCATGTTCCCGAAACTCTTTCACACTGTGACATGTTCACAAATCCCACAATAATGTCAATAAACTTGAAGTTCATCATTTGTTCCAACATATTTCATTTTATTTTAAGCAACAGGATATTTACATTTCATGTGTGTGGGTTTGGATTAAGTTCACAAAACTGGAAAGGACAAAAAAAAACATTCAGCAGTTATTCTCAGCATTTCTTATCTAACTGCATGTCATTTATATATATATAGATTATATAAAAAGTTATTAATACAATCATTTTGCATTTTAAGTTGCAAAATAAGGATTTAAACCGTTTATCCCTCACATTTAGCTTTGTTCACTATTTTCTCCAGAACCTTTAATTAACAGTTTTAAATATTGATATATTATATTTAAGCTCAGTAATGTAACTTCTGTGCCTTCTTGCTAACTTGTTTTAAAATACTCCAAATGGCAACACGATTTAACACATGAACTCTTCAGACTCTCTGTGATGATTTATTGTGAATATAAACTTCCTCAGGCCCGAGGTAGCTGTAAAAAGCAGGACGAGAACATCTCGGGTCAAATCCTGACGTTAGAGTAAAGACTCTCATCTTGGTGTGAGCTGCTGGAGTCTCTGTTGGTCGTCTGACGTCGGGGCGTCGCTGTGAATCTCACCTGTGGAAAGTTCAGCTCCACTTCACCTTCACTGGTGTGGTCGTCAAGTAGATTTGGAGATGTTGGTGCATGTGCAGCTGCATCACTAACGTCATCATAGTCCTGCAGGCTCTCTGGTTCATTCTAGGATGAGAGCGGAGGTAGTTTATAGATTATTTGAGTGACACTCGCTGGTTGTAAGTCACAATAAAGTTCATACAAGACTCACATCTGATTCTTTTAGGACTTGCAGACATTTTCCTTGATTTAATTGTTTTGTTTGTTGCACAGAATAAATGGGTGAAGGGGAGGTTTCATCTCCTGACGAGTTTTGTTTCCTCTAACCACATGATTATCAAGCAGCAACTGAATCTCTTCATTCAGGCTCTAAAATGGATGCTGTACAGGTTGTCTTTTAACTATTGGCCCCAGTATACTGAGATATAAGTGCACTGATAGACAGCTACTGACAGGGCAAACAATGAGGGCAGGATATGGAAGAACAAGGAGGGAAAAGCAACAGCTTGAACAGTAAAAGACACATCTGCCTGTAGAGCCAGATTACAGTTTTTTTCAGTCGCTAACAAGCGTTTTTCTAAACAGTAGTCACATTTTCAAAACTCTAAACACGATTAGCACAACATCGGTCCTTTGTGGCCATACCATTCACACATTTCATGTTGTTTTCACACAATATGCAGTCAGTGAACACATTTATATAATGCTTACATTTTCTTAACAGACAAGCTATACCTCCAAACAAAATTATGGATTGTTTTTGTATTATTTACAAATGTTAACACACAACATCCCACAATTGCAAACACAATATTCCAAACCTTAGATACAGTATAAAAACCTCTGCTTCTGTAATACAGTAATATCAGTTCTAAAACAATATATCTCAGCTGATAATAAACAAACAATTGAATAATTGACACACAGCTGATGTATGTTGGGTATATTGGGTCAACCACAGCTGATTCCACTCTGGCTTAGAATCAATGGCATTACTAAAAGGAGGACTTTGAGGAGTGATGTTTTTGGAAACAGAAACCGAAAAAGATGTCTGGACGAGGAAGAGTTAGAGCAAGGGGCCCAGGGAGAAGAGCAGGCCCAGTGAGAGGAGCAGTGAGAGGTGTAGTAGTGAGAGGAGCAGGAGTAGTGAGAGGAGCAGGAGTAGTGAGAGGAGCAGGAGTAGTGAGAGGAGCAGGAGAAGTGAGAGGAGCAGGAGTAGTGAGAGGAGCAGGAGTAGTGAGAGGAGCAGGAGAAGTGAGAGGAGCAGAAGTAGTGAGAGGAGCAGGAGTAGTGAGAGGAGCAGGAGTAGTGAGAGGAGCAGGAGTAGTGAGAGGAGCAGGAGAAGTGAGAGGAGCAGGAGTAGTGAGAGGAGCAGGAGTAGTGAGAGGAGCAGGAGTAGTGAGAGGAGCAGGAGTAGTGAGAGGAGCAGGAGAAGTGAGAGGAGCAGGAGTAGTGAGAGGAGCAGGAGTAGTGAGAGGAGCAGGTCCAGGGAGAAGAGCAGGCCTAAGGAGAGGGCAAGGTAGAGGTATAAGAATGCGTGGTGGTGGCATTCTAAGGGCTACAAGGGCAGTGGTGAGTGATGGAATTCGTGCCACTATCATTGACCATGTGATAAACCACGGTCTTTCACTAAGGGAGGCTGGTGAAAGAGTACAGCCCAATTTGGGGCGGTCAACGGTTGCGTCAATTATACGCATCTTTCAACAAACCAACAGGTAAGTTTGCATTTTACATGGATTGTTTCTATTCTCACTTGACATGTCAATGAGGCCATACAGTAATGCATATGTTGATTTTTTTTGTCCCTCAAAAGAATGCAACGTCTTCCTCCCTCTGGGGGAAGAGGTAAGCTCCTTAATCATCAACAAGAGCTTGCCATAGTAGATATGGTTGTTGCAAATAACGCCATTAAACTGCATGAGATTCAAAGCAGAATTTTGGAGGACCAAGAGATATTTCACAATATCAATAGCATCAGCCTCGCAACCATTACGCGGACATTGTCCAAACACAGAGTGCGGATGAAACAGCTCTACACTGTTCCCTTTGAGAGGAACAGTGAGCGAGTCCAGGTGCTACGACAACAATATGTCCAGGTATAGTGTGTATATTCAATTCAATGTACAGTTCTATAAGCTTTGCACTTTTCAAGTAGGTAACCCACTCAGTAATAGGTTACAGTACTGTATGGTATATAGTACTATAATGGCATGATTTACATAAATTTTGTTTCAGAGAGTTATGGAATTGGAGGCCAACCAGGCCCCTCATGAATTCGTATACGTGGATGAGGCAGGATTTAATCTGGCCAAAAGGCGTCGACGTGGAAGAAATGTCATTGGAAAAAGGGCCACAGTTGATGTTCCTGGACAGAGAGGGGCAAATATCACTATGTGTGCGGCAATTTCAAATGCAGGATCACTCCTCCACAAATGTCAGGTTGGACCTTACAACACCGAGCGCCTCCTTGCTTTTCTCGATGATCTCCACCAGCGCCTGGTTCCAGAGCAGGATCAGGAGGGTGAAAACAGGAGGACCTTCGTTATCACCTGGGACAACGTGGCCTTCCATCACTCACAAGCAGTTACAGCATGGTTTGAGGTCCACCCAAGACTGATTCGTCTATTTCTTCCACCCTATTCACCTTTCCTCAACCCCATAGAGGAGTTCTTTTCTACATGGAGGTGGAAAGTCTATGACCATCAGCCACATGACCAGTTGTCCCTCCTTGAAGCCATGGATGCTGGCTGCAGGGACATCACAGTTGATGATTGTCAAGGGTGGATCAGGCATTCCAAGCGGTTTTATCCAAGGTGTATTGCCTTGGATAACATCAGATGCGATGTGGATGAAAACTTGTGGCCTAACCCTGAAGATCGCAGGGATTAGATACATTTTTTTTAGTTCTCCCTTTTTACTGGGCTTTTTGCTGTTGCTTTTTTGTTCATGGATATTTTGTTAACTTTACAGTAAACAATACTGTAAAACGTTTTCTGTTGTATCATACTGTAAACAGTATTTCTACTATACCTCCTGTAGTAAACAGTAAAGAAAAAAAAACTGATTCGCTTTTTACTGGAATGCTTTTGAATGTGAACATTACATGTGGATATACAGTACAGTTCCCAACCAAAAAATTTGGCGTAAAAAACAGTGGATTGCATGTTTTGCATGCAAATACCTGTAAAACTGAAACATAAAAGTCTATGCAGTTTTTGTAATGTCCACAATAGCCAGTATTTTGAAACCTGGTGTACTTTGATTGGCTGCATGTTCCTTGTGAAGTGAAAACAAGAGTTATTCTTTGAAAGAATAATTTCATTTTGAGTCAGATGTCCAGTGTTTTGGTAAAGTTAGTGTGTGCAGAGAAAGATGTCTTCTATTTTGAAATGAAGAGTTAGTATATAGTTAACAAAATGTGCTTTTGAGAAGAAAATGATCTATTTGGCCAATTGTGTTTTGCAGGTGTAAGTCTGTGTTAAGAGTTTAGAAAAAGTATTTTAAGTATAGGTAAGTGCTCGTTAGCGATGGAAAAAAACTGTAACACAGATCTCATGGACTATACCAGTGATTCTCAAACTATTTGGCGCCCCCCACCGGTGTGGTGCGGAGGCATACCCGCGGCTCTTCAGCCAGTCTGCAGAAAGTACGATGAAGCCTGTCTTGCTCTTGGGTTCACAGTCAATGCAGTAGGACATGAGGAGAGACCAGTGTGGATTTTATGTCTGAAATGTCTTTGAGACCCAACAAATTAAGAAGACACTTAGAAACATTAAACCTCAGTCACATGCAGGCACGTGCATAGACATTTTGGGCGGCAGGTGCTCAAAACAAAAAAAAGGGCACCCATTGCCAAAATTATTTATGAAATTAAAAATAATAATAATAAATAAATAAATAAAAAACACAGTATGATATTTTCAACTTATATATTTATTTTTGTTAACAAACTAACTCAAATTATCAAATTGAATAAATAAATGAATAACAGGCAAAAACAGACAAAACAAGGCCAACTGACAGAGTTGAAGCATAAGCAGCATTACACTAATAACATACCACAATATACCTCACCAGACTGTCATGTAGCTCAACTTAAGACCTACCTTCTTTTCAATAATGACGATTTTAAATGAAACAAAACTACTGAACTTGTCTAATTTGTAGAACAGTAAAACAGCTTTTAAATACTCTGCCTGTCTGCCTGTCTGTCTGTCTGTCTGTCTGCCTGCCTGCCTGTCTGTCTGTCTGTCTGTCTGTCTGTCTGTATCTCTCTCCCTCTCTCTTGTGAGCGCAGCGGAGCATGTCGGGGCGAAATTCTGACAAGAACTCAAATAAATGTCCTGTCAGATATCAAAACAAATTTTGGGGAAATTTATGAAAGAGTATTTTTTATTTTTAACTATTGATGAATGAAGAAAAAATTGAGCTCCAGCAGAAGGGGCACTTTTCTCATTCAGGGCAAAAGGGCCAGTGCTTGAGCACCACTGTCTATCTGTGCACGTGCCTGCTCACATGCATGTGTTCTTTTTCAAGACGTAATTTAAGGTTTAAATGGTCCGTTGATAGAAATGCATCACAAAATAATGTGCTTTCTTGACGCAATGCATTTTGTGTGTACATGCATGTTCCCGAAACTCTTTCACACTGTGACATGTTCACAAATCCAAAAATAATGTCAATAAACTTAAAGTTCATCATTTGTTCAAACATATTTCATTTTATTTTGAGCAACAGGATATTTACATTTCATGTGTATGGGTTTGGATTAAGTTCACAACACTGGAAAGCACAAAAAAAAACATTCAGCAGTGATTCTCAGCATTTCTTATCTAACTGCATGTCATTTATATATATATAGTTTATAAAAAAATATTAATACAATAATTTTACATTTAAAATTGCAAAATAAGGATTTTAAACGTTTACCCCTCACATTTAGCTTTGTTCACTATTTTCTCCAGAACCTTTAATTAACAGTTTTAAATACTGATATATTATATTTTAGCTCAGTAATGTAACTTCTGTGCCTTCTTGCTAACTTGTTTTAAAATATTCCTAATGGCAACACGGTTTAACACATGAACTCTTCAGACTCTCTGTGATGACTTATTGTGAATATAAACTTCCTCAGGCCCGAGGTAGCTGTAAAAAGCAGGACGAGAACATCTCGGGTCAAATCCTGACGTTAGAGTAAAGACTCTCATCTTGGTGTGAGCTGCTGGAGTCTCTGTTGGTCGTCTGACGTCGGGGCGTCGCTGTGAATCTCACCTGTGGAAAGTTCAGCTCCACTTCACCTTCACTGGTGTGGTCGTCACATAGATTTGGAGATGTTGGTGCACGTGCAGCTGCATCACTAATGTCATCATAGTCCTGCAGGCTCTCTGGTTCCTTCTAGGATGAGAGTGAAGGTAGTTTAAAGTTTATTTGTGTGACAATTTCTGGATTAAATTCACCTAATAGCTAAATATACGGACTGATATAAAGAAATGAGAGGTCACGGTTCCTGACCTTTTTAACTCGTGTTGGCTTGGACACCTTCGCATACACAGAGTCTTCTTCCACCTTTCTTTGCTTCTTCCTTGAAAAACAAATATCAACATGACATGTGCTGATTAATAACGACTTTGTTGTTCTGGTATTGTATCACAAAAATTAAATTCTCACTTCCGATTATTCTTAAAGTTCAGAGGAGCGTAGTTGACAGAATCCTCCTCGGTGTTTCCAGCTTGCCGTCTTGTGGGGTTTTGTGCAGAGGCAGCCTGAGCAGATGCAGACAGAAAACATCAGTGATTATCAAGCAGCAACTGAATCTCTTCATTCATGCTCTAAAATGGATGCTGTACAGGTTGTCTTTTAACTAATGGCCCCAGTATACTGAGATATAAGTGTACTGATAGACAGCTACTGACAGGGCAAACAGTGAGGGCAGGATATGGAAGAACAAGGAGGGAAAAGCAACAGCTTGAACAGTAAAAGACACATCTGCCTGTAGAGCCAGATTAATACTGATGATAGAAGATGGAAGGCAGTAGCTCTACATGGTCAATTTGAGGGGTTGAAGATATCCTGATAGATTATTTTATTCGTAATTTTTAAAAATGATGTGCACATGTTGTTGTCTTGTTTCAGATCCTTGCATTGTGTGTTCTCAAAATAAAACAAATAACAGATTCTGGGACTTTGGATGCTTTGTAATATCACCAATAAAACATATTTGATAACATATTATTGAAATTATGACTTTAGAGCAGGGGTTTTCAAACAGGGGTCCGCGGCCCCCTGGTGGTCCGTGACGGCATTGCAGGGGGTCTGCGAAATTAACTTTGATATTTCAACACATTTCCAGATTACTCTTGAATATCATGAAAAATATCTAAAATAAGATAAATATATCTATAATAATATAAAGGAGATGAGGGGAACCTGAAACCGGCTTGGGGCTGGAAACTGCAGGTAGTTTTCCCCTGTGCATGCGTGTTAAAGAGAGATGTACAAGAGCGGTTGACCTAGGTAGAAAAACTCTCAGGAGGTGTTGGAGATGTAGTTTGTGTGATGGGAATTTTTGTTTTCCCAAAAAGAAGGCCCAAAAGGGCAGCATTAACAATGACAATATGAAATAAAACAAAAGAGTGAAAAACAAATACTTTGTAATGAGAAAAATGAATTGGCATAATAGCCAAAACAATTAATTGCACTAACAGTCAACTTTACCACGTTCGCTGGTTGAGAAACAATTTCTTAGGAGAGTTATAACACTTACGTCTATCGAGTAGCAGTTCTCCCAACAGAATGAATAGACAAGCTTAAATCGGGCCTAAGCACGCCCCTACAGTTGGCACAAACCATGATTGTTATTGATCACAGTTACTCTCACGTTCTCTCAACATGTCAGCTACATGTCTGTGCATTTAAGTCATGAACGTTATATATTGATGTACATATGGTTCTGAGATGCAGTACAACTACAAACTGCATTTTAATTATTTTTTCAATTCGTAAGCACTGAAAATCAACCATTTTTGTTGTTTTTTACACAGATTTTTCTAGATTTGTTAAGTAGATATATCTAGATTTGCTTTAGAGTATTTAGAAGAATCAGTAGTTTTACAGCTGTAACAGGTTAGAAGTGATGAGGCAGAGGCTTAAATATCCTGAATCTTAAACTTGTACTCTCCTTAATCACTGTTTCCTACGATTTCAATATACATAAAGCCAATTAGATATAAATGTTGAAGTTTCAACAACTGGTTGTTAAATAATTAAAAAATCTATTGTGCTACGACACGGTTCTGACAACAGGCCACCATGACTAGACACTTTGAATTAAACTCTTTTTAATATAAATCTTCTTGAGTTTTACTAAAGTCTCTGTTTAAAGACTGTTTTAACTTATTGTTTTCTAGTTTAAAGTGTTGTCTCAACCCGGGACTCACCTGGGGCAGATTCAAAATGCTGTAAACAAGGTTGATGTCGGTCGGAGGCCTGTGGAATATAAAAGATATGTAAGAATAAACATATGCATACAGAGTGAATGACTATTATAAATAACAGGGCAGACTTTCATTGTGCTATTCATGTCGGAGGATATAGAACATAAATGGATGCTTTGACTATAGCATGAGCAGCAGCCCATGTCTGATTCTGTCCAACATGATGATCCTTGTCCTGGGTTGGGACAGTGTGTTGAGTGGGTGTGGTCTTACGTGCTCTCTGGAAGAGGCTGGTGTTCAGGGGCGTCTGGACGACTCAACTGCTCCGAAAAACCAGAAGGGGATTTGGTGTTTGTTGTTCCTTGTTGAATAGATTTTTTCCTCCTGAGTCTGAAAACATAGAGTGACATGATGTGGTTACACATGCCGGACCATCTCTGAAATGTATTTATTTAATCAAATTCACTTCTTATTCATTCACCTTAAAACTATGATGATTAAAATGATGATCATCAGGACAAATAGAGCAGGAACGATGAACTTCAGGATGTGCAGAGAGTTTCCTGTGGCTAAAAGAGAGAGAGCATCATATCGAGCTTCATCTTTGGCTACCGAAATCAAATCATTTACTCCTTTATTCTAATTGTGTGTTTGTGCGAAGGATGTAGGAAATGGGACGTACAGATGGACAACCAGAAAACATGATCTGATATAAACCTCCCACATATCTCCTGAGCAATAAAACACACAGTTATAAGACCTTGAAATTCACTCACGTTCAAACAGATGGACGGGATCAGACAAACTTTGATTTACTTCATTTTGTGCGACGCAGTAGTAGACTCCTGACTGGTTTGAGTACACTGTGTGGTTTTGATGCTCAGACACAAGTTCATCCTTTTCCTCTCCCTGACTCTTCCTGTACCATGAGTAGTGTTGGACTGGGGGAAAGCTGTGACTGAAGCAGCTCAGCATCACGGAGCTCCTCCCGTCAAGCTCCTGCTTCTCTGCCGACTCCGTGATGTGTGTGTGAACAACTATCCGGGAAATTCAGGAGAAAAGACAACGTCATTTTCTGAACCTCATCAAAGATCAAACATGTAATACACAACAAGTGAAGTGACATTATTGCTGCTCTTTAAAACCAGACTGAGAAGAATGTGAAACGTATTTTCGCACAAGTTAATGGGCATTGAAACAATAAAAGATAAAACAGACTGGCTTTAGATTATCCTGGTGAAACTTTCAATTTTTCTCTCATTAATTTCTCTTCATAGAAAACGGTTAACCCTAACAGCCACTGATTTTAGGTAAGTGTTCCATTTTTTTACTTATTTCTGATCAGGTTTGCTAAACCTTATTTTGAATGACATCATATTGTGGAGTAATGTTTTCTTCTTTTTGGAACCAGCACGTCTGATCAGTATTTACTTTATACACAGTAATGTAGAATATATTATTTAAGTTCTTACGGTTATAAATTCCTGAGGTGCTGTTGTTTCAACTATCAGAAGTAAAAATTAATGAAAAAAATGGATCATTGAGAAAATACATGAGAAGATTTTTCTGCTGCATTGACAATTTTTTTTATGGAAGATTTTTTCTGATTTGTTTGTTTAAAACATAAAGCCGCTGCTGAAACACTCAGAATCTTCTTTAAAGAAGGAACATTATGATTTTATTGTTTTTCTTCCCTTTACATCAAGACCAGGTGAATCTGAGACATTTTTAATTGTTATTAAATGTAAATGTAAATTCAGCCAATCAGAAATGAAGTAGTTTCTACTCACAGCTCACACTCAGAGTCGCCGTCTCCTCTGTGCTCACGTTTCCTTGGAAGAGGATCCTGCAGGTGATGTTGGTTCCGTGATGTTCAGCTGAAGGGGAGAAGGACAGAGTCGAGCTGCGTCTCTTAGCGAACTCAGCCACATTCTCAGTTTTGAAGGCCGTGATGTTTCCTGTGAGGTCAGCGTCGCTCTCTCCTCCTCCTCGCCACCTCCAGGTGAATGTAGGTTCAGATCCAGAGCAGAGACCAGGAGCAGTGCAGGTCAGTGTGGTCAGCTGTCCTTCAGTCAGAGGTGGAATCATCACTGTGGGCCTCTGACTCAGACCTGATGGGAGACCAGTTCATGAATGGAGTCAGATCAGAATGTCATCATTCACTTCATTCACATTTTTTTAAATGGGGCAACGATAGGAATCTGCATCAGCTAAACAACGGCCAAAATTACTTTATGTCCCACCCATAGACTGTGAATAAAGATGGACCACATGACAGCTCCACTAAAGTGAAGCCAAATTCCCTTGATCACCCTCTGGTAGTTGCCACCTCCATGTTAGTAAATGGGACATGGATCAAAAACTCAAACTTCACCTCAAATGAACTTTTCACAAGAACTGTTTCCGTCACTTCCAGGAGATCATATCACACTGATGTTTGTTAAATTGCAAATTCTTCAGAAAGTTTGTTTCTAATACGTTTTTTGGTGTTAGCCTCTGTAACGGGATGAAACATCTTAACTGGTCTTACAATCGGTTGAGGCCATATACTGACTGGACTTTGACACCACTCTACATCACAACATCTCTACTGTGCAAACTTTGACACCAAAAGTGTAACGTGGCATCACACGTATTTTGCACAACGGAAGGAAATGGAGAAGTGTTGTTCATGTTTATTTGCAGCCTATGGCCCCAAAACACCAAACATGTCATACAGCAGGATGGTTCATACCTTGAACAGAGACAGTTGCTCTTTGGGAGAATTTATATGAACCTCTCCTCGGTGAAGCTTCAACTCTGAGTTGATATGTTCCAGAGTCCGACTCCTTCAGGTCATTGACGATGATGCTGCAGTTTTTCTGGCTCACATCAGACTCCAGCAGTGACACTCGTCCTTTAAACTCCGACTGAACCTGATCGCTGGAGGTGTTACTGTTGAAAATCATTTCTCCATAACCACATCTCTGTTTGGTCGATTCACATTTCAACCAAACTATATGTAAGACTTTGATATTCTCAGGAACAGTGAAGGAGCATGGTATCACGACACAGAGTCCGGCCTCCGCTGTTATTTCTCCTTCAACTAGAGTGATACAGTAATCTGTCAACGGACAACTTTGTTTCCCCCACACTGAAGAACCTGTTAATGCAAACATTAAGAGAAAAACAGGGAGAGAGATTATTTAAACTTTTAAAATATACCAAAAAAAAGAAGAAAGGCTACTTAAAAAAAATAGAACATGTGAATCTGTCAGTTTTACACAGTTTTATATATATATATATATATATATATATGAAATGAGGTCAGCAAACACGACACAGAAGAATTCCAATAATCAACGTATAATACTTTGGAAAACAAATGTATAGTTGAAATCCTAATCCCAAATTAAAACATGGTCAGTAGCAAATTGTTTTAATGGCAAACTATTTCCACCTATTTTCTTCATAACTATAAAGTTGGCATATAAGTAAAATAAAAAGTGAATACCTGTCTCAGCATCACTGAGTCTCACAGAGAAAAGCAGAGTCGCCCAGATGAGAACAAACATCTCTTCTTCTTCTTCTTCCTCCAACGAACCTGACACAGAAAATACAGTAACGGAACCAGAGGACAGTCTACCATCGAAATCATCGTCTTAATAAAGGATGCTGCCTGTTCAGATTTTCCTTGAGTTGCTCTTTTACAAGAACAAGCAGCAGCTCTGAATCGATTTACATCTCACACCTTCCCTTCACCAGCAAAGCCAGGAATGAGGCAAAGATGGTTACATAAGCCTTTACATTTCAGAACATTATATATGTCAAGCATTAGTTAAATGTTGTATTTTACCTTTCTCTCTCCCTCTCTCTCTGTTTCTGCTCTGAAGTGACTTCTGCTCTTGTTGCTTTTCTGTCTACTCCCCAATTATCACACTCAACCGTTTAAGGAAGTCACTGCTGAGAAATGTTTTTCCTGTGCACATCGACAGGCTTTTACACACTGTGATGTGTAAGAGGCTGGAACACCATATTTGTCTTTGTGTATTTTAATAGGAGCTTTCTGCAGAAAGGATCAACAAAGAGAGTCACAGGGATCTCAGTGAAGATGGAGAACAGTCAAATGCAAGGATCTTATATAGAAGAACTAAGGCCGTTTGTCCGAGCCAGTTCAGACTGGTTCTCTAGGCCAAGTTTGAGACAGGAATTAGTTTTCTCAGTTGTTAACACACAAAAACGAAAATTCTGCACAATTTGCACAACCTTCACTTCATGTACCAATCGCTCGACGCAATTTGGCACCACTTCACACTCCCTTATCTGCATTAGACTCTGACTTCCTTCATTACACACTGATGTCAATTACACATCACCTTGTTGTCAAAACACTACTGTTGGGACATGGTTTTTGTGCAAACCACAGGCCTCCCTTCAGTCAAACTGGAAACAGGCAAGCCGCATGTTCTGGAGTGAACTCAGTCTCCCAGAGTGCCACATGTTCCCTTTGTCTTAAGACAGTCAAGGAACTCAGTCTCCCAGAGGATGTAACAGGATGCTGCATGTCCTGGGATTTGGGCAATATCACACAAAGGTGTCAAGAACCTGGGGGGTCACTCCTATTGGTCACTCTGGTCCAAGACCTGTGAGGTCACCGGGGCCAATATAAGGAGAGGTCTGCCTAAAATCTCTCTCTTTCTCCAATCCTCCCGAGGGCGGAAGGCTGCTAAAGCCTCTCTTCTCTCATCCCTCCAAGGACGGAAGGCTGCTACAGCCTCTCTCTCCTACATCGCCAAGGGGGGGGGGGCCTGGCTGATCCAGCTTCCATCTCTATCCAACCCACAACCGGAGGTCAGAGGTGCAGCTCCCAGCTCACCCCTCTCAAGGAAATCTCCTCGCCCTTCAAGCTCTACAAAACTCCTCGTAGCGACGCGATGTCCTGCAGGAAAACTTCAACCAGCATCTGAGCACACGGCTCGACAGAATCGCGAATGCAGAACTCTACGACCACCAACCCAGGAGACGTCACAGAACTACAACTGGACTGCAACTTCTTTTCCCCTTTCCCTCGGACTGGTAACATAATCTGGGCTTAATAATTATACTACGCTAAGCAAGACTGTTTATTTGATCGGTGTGTGTTTATAAGTTTGATATGTGTTGTGATATTGTGGCAACAAGTTATTTGAAAGTAATTGTTAGTTAGGCCCTTCATAGGCCTCCTTTGTAGGTCTCTCTGACTCTTGCATTATCTGATTAACATCTCCACAGACACACGCATAGTCTCCACCTAATTAAACCTACCCCCATAAGCAACCTCAGAAGAAGGGGGGGGGCTCTTATCTTAGGGACCATTTTTAAAGCATGCTAATTTACATTCACACACACACACTCACACACCTCCTTGTTAGTTAGTTTGATTGTTTAGTAATTTGTGTTTTTATACTTTATTATGTTCATAATAAATGTTCTTCTTTCACAAATGTTCTGTCATTAATATTGCATAAGTGAATCTTGCCAACTGTTACACTGTTAAGAACTCCATAAACCTTCATTGTTCATTATATAATCTTTAATGGTAAAATATTGAGATTTCTAATTGAACTAGATCTAAATGAGACTGATCTTAATCAATAAATTGGCTATCTTTTCCCTTCTATGAAGGGTGGTGCCCCGCGAGAACTTTAACCAATTAAAGTTATGATTTAATATTAATATTTTAAATATTAATGTTTTACATTTTATTTTGATAACCAAATTTATTGAGTGCCTAAAGGCACACCATTCTATGGTAACACTTTTTACGTACTATTGCACAACATAAATGGATCCCCGTGTGAGGGCGGAACGCTGCACCTAATTAACATAAATGGTGTAGCCCTGTGAAGCAGAGTACAGTTGGCAAAAACTTCATGACTATGCAATATTAATGTGTTTTTCATTTTTGGCAAAAGCCAGAAATAGGTGAATTTGGAATTTTCAGTCAAGCCAGAGGCTTGAATTCAATTCCACTAGTCTGCTACCGGAGTAGACATTCAACCGTATTTACAAACAAGTGCATTGTGGTGAAATTTAATTTACTCATAAATTAAATATTTATTAATACTTAATTATTAAGAACTACCACTTTAAGTCCCATAGTGTTACCCTAAAAGATTGCTATTGTTGCTAATAATTCTAGTTGAACGTTCTTTGTTGAAATTTTAAGAATTTCTTTTAACATTTGAATATCACATATTCAATGTTAACTGGTCAAGCTGCGAAATTGCCTGTAACTGTTAAATGCTTTTGAATTAAGACATAGCGTGCCACCGGCCCTATGTAACAGAGCTTGTACCTGGCTGTTACTGCCTAGCATATCAGCCCAAGTTGGATAAGAGAACGTGAGAAAGAGCCACAGAGTGCTTACAGCCCTGTGAATTTATAGAACCCTTAACTGTTACTGCCCTGCATATCAGTTATTGTGATTCAAAGTTTGGTGAATTGTTTTACTCACCATAGTTTTGGTTAGGCTAGTGTACGATAAAATCCACACTACAAGGTGTCTGCCATCGCAACACCAAAGCCAACCACACTGCTGTTGATTTATAAACTTAAATCTAATCCTTACATTTCAGATCCAACAATGGAGAATCCCTGTGTAGAACAATTTGTTTCTTCCCTAGCACCAAGCCTGACCCCTGGCTATCCTGAATTCATCAACAAGTTGAACTTCAATGAGTGTAATAAAGAAATAGATTCTTTACTTAATGACAGGTGTGATGCACAAACAGCATCAAAGGTTCCATTGTTGAGATGTATGATTCTTAATTTCCACAGGCAAATCAACCTTGCCTGTCAGAGCACAGCAGCCATGGAACAGGAGGTAAATGCCCTTAGAGCACAAAATGCTTTTCTCCTCCAGGAGGTTCAGACTGCTAGTAAGAAAACTCTGCACTATTTGGAAGACCTGCACTCAGCCGAGTCAGATCTGTTTTCACACAAGGAGGAATTGTTAAAACTTAGATTAGAAGGCGCGGCCTCACATCAGTTTTTGAACCAATGTGATTCTGGTTACTCCGATTCATACTCCTCTGATAGTGTACGGTTAACTCCCTCTTCACTCCCAAGATGGGACAGAATCCCATCCGACCCGAAGTCTTTGGGAATGAAGTCACTTTCTGATCCTCCACTGACAGGAAGAGGTAACAGCTTCCTAACCGCCCATCTTTCTGACTCTGAGACTGACATTGATGACACATGTAGTTTATCTTCAAGAACACATTGTGCCTCATACACTTCTCATCCACTGCTGCATGACACATTGCTCCGTGCACAACTCTCGAAAGGGGGGACTTCATCATTCAAAAATGTTTTAGCACCTCCCCCTCAACCAGAGAGACCTGTAGCAGGTGATGCACGCAGCCGGACCTCACAGTGTCCGCGCTTCAAGTTGCTGGAGTTTCTAGCTAAAGATATTGAACAATTTGATCCAGACAACTGTGATCACAACATTGATAATTACTTTAGAGAACTAGATCTCAGCTTAAGTGATGTGGCAAATGCAACAGAAAGAGAGAAGGTTAGACTTGTGTTAAAAACCAGCTCTACAGCTGTTCACAAGTTAATTCGGTCACTTCCTTCCAGTGTCACCAGTAACTACACAGAGCTCCGTCAAGCACTAGTCGAGGAATTCTCTTCTACTGCTGATGAGATAACAGCCATTGTTACAGCATCCGAAATTAAACATTCACATCGCGAAAATCCCAAGGATTATTTCAAACGTTTGAGGCATGTTTATTTTCAAGGAAAGAACGAACCAGGCCTAGAAGAAAATCCCACCTTCAAGGCCATGTTCTTACGCAATTTACATCCATGTATACGCACACATGTTGTACTGATGACACAGGAAGGAAAACCTTCAATGCAGCAGATCAGGAAGATGTCACAGGTGGCTTGGGAAACTGTTATCACTCTCAAGGCTACAGTTGGTGCAACCGAGCCTGTCAGAACAAACACCAAGGTGTCAAATTTATCCACAGCCTCAAAAAGGCCCCCTCACAACAAAACGAGGGGGGGTGACAGCAGGTAGCATGGGGACACAGAGCGTATCCGCCATGTTCACCAACTGCCCAGAGATAGGCATTCCCACAGTAGAAGCTGCAGGAAGCCGTACTCTGACATTCTGGCCCAAACAGACAACCACTACTCAGAAGATGACGACAGCATCTCTGAGTACAGTTCAAAATATGGTTATGACCGAGCACACAGTGACAGCACCTCTGAACGCAACTTAGAGCCTGGCCCCACAGCGCGTTACAGCCCTGAGCCGAGACACAGGCGATCAAGAGCTCGCTCCTCACGGCCATAACCAACACACAGTTAAATCCTGTACGGACAGTCAGTATTAAGTTTCATGCAGTTAAATAGGAAAACTGTTTTTGGTTAGCAACATCAGCAAACTCAAAAACCTCAATTCTGATTAAACTTATATACCACTGCCAACTTTGTACATATGTTTGGATCGAACACCTTTCATATCATAATAAAAGTCCATACCACACAGGTTAGGACATTAGCATATTATTACAGAAACAATGATACAGTCATTTGAATTTTGAGATTTTGAAAATTATGACATCCACCGCAGGAAACCTGAGGAGTTTAAAATTGTTAAGTCTAACAGATACGACTGAGTACTACATTAAGTAAGAACCAATGAGGTAACAAAACTCTTGGACATTCCCAAAAAAAGATGATCTTACCATTGTACGTGTCTCTCTCTTCATCTTGTTTTACAATTTACAAATGTCACATTTTTTCTGTTTTCTCCTTAAACCTAGTGAACAGCACAGGTTATTCATATTGTACTGTTACTTTACTCTGAATGATTTGTCTAATTTGAATCTTGCTTAGCTTAACTAGATAGTATATACAAATGCCCAGATGTTACCGTCCAAATGAACTGACAATTGACTTTTCCAGCCTTGCACTAAACATGTTCAGATATGCCCTCAGGAACACACGTCAGGTGCGATCCCTGAAGCCACAGGGGGGATGTTGGGACATGGTTTTTGTGCAAACCACAGGCCTCCCTTCAGTCAAACTGGAAACAGGCAAGCCGCATGTTCTGGAGTGAACTCAGTCTCCCAGAGTGCCACATGTTCCCTTTGTCTTAAGACAGTCAAGGAACTCAGTCTCCCAGAGGATGTAACAGGATGCTGCATGTCCTGGGATTTGGGCAATATCACACAAAGGTGTCAAGAACCTGGGGGGTCACTCCTATTGGTCACTCTGGTCCAAGACCTGTGAGGTCACCGGGGCCAATATAAGGAGAGGTCTGCCTAAAATCTCTCTCTTTCACCAATCCTCCCGAGGGCGGAAGGCTGCTAAAGCCTCTCTTCTCTCATCCCTCCAAGGACGGAAGGCTGCTACAGCCTCTCTCTCCTACATCGCCAAGGGGGGGGGGGGCCTGGCTGATCCAGCTTCCTTCTCTATCCAACCCACAACCGGAGGTCAGAGGTGCAGCTCCCAGCTCACCCCTCTCAAGGAAATCTCCTCGCCCTTCAAGCTCTACAAAACTCCTCGTAGCGACGCGATGTCCTGCAGGAAAACTTCAACCAGCATCTGAGCACACAGCTCGACAGAATCACGAATGCAGAAATCTACGACCACCAACCCAGGAGACGTCACAGAACTACAACTGGACTGCAACTTCTTTTCCCCTTTCCCTCGGACTGGTAACATAATCTGGGCTTAATAATTATACTACGCTAAGCAAGACTGTTTATTTGATCGGTGTGTGTTTATAAGTTTGATATGTGTTGTGATATTGTGGCAACAAGTTATTTGAAAGTAATTGTTAGTTAGGCCCTTCATAGGCCTCCTTTGTAGGTCTCTCTGACTCTTGCATTATCTGATTAACATCTCCACAGACACACGCATAGTCTCCACCTAATTAAACCTACCCCCATAAAGCAACCTCAGAAGAAGGGGGGGGGGGCTCTTATCTTAGGGACCATTTTTAAAGCATGCTAATTTACATTCACACACACACACTCACACACCTCCTTGTTAGTTGGTTTGATTGTTTAGTAATTTGTGTTTTTATACTTTATTATGTTCATAATAAATGTTCTTCTTTCACAAATGTTCTGTCATTAATATTGCATAAGTGAATCTTGCCAACTGTTACACTGTTAAGAACTCCATAAACCTTCATTGTTCATTATATAATCTTTAATGGTAAAATATTGAGATTTCTAATTGAACTAGATCTAAATGAGACTGATCTTAATCAATGAATTGGCTATCTTTTCCCTTCTATGAAGGGTGGTGCCCCGCGAGAACTTTAACCAATTAAAGTTATGATTTAATATTAATATTTTAAATATTAATGTTTTACATTTTATTTTGATAACCAAATTTATTGAGTGCCTAAAGGCACACCATTCTATGGTAACACTTTTTACGTACTATTGCACAACATAAATGGATCCCCGTGTGAGGGCGGAACGCTGCACCTAATTAACATAAATGGTGTAGCCCTGTGAAGCAGAGTACAGTTGGCAAAAACTTCATGACTATGCAATATTAATGTGTTTTTCATTTTTGGCAAAAGCCAGAAATAGGTGAATTTGGAATTTTCAGTCAAGCCAGAGGCTTGAATTCAATTCCACTAGTATTTTATTTTGATAACCAAATTTATTGACACACCATTCTATGGTAACACTTTTTACGTACTATTGCACAACACTACACACAATGTTCAGTTGCTGCACACACTTCTCAAGTAAAATCTCCAAGCATCAACCTACAACACATAAATACTAAAATCTCTAAACATTCAGGTCTGTTGAGCCTCTGTGTTGTTTGATGAACAATGGAGAACTTGGAAGATATCGACAACCAGAGAAAGAGAGGGGTAAGAGTGAGAGGAGGAGGAGGAGGAAGAGGTGATGCCTAATTCATTTTCACCTCATTTACACAGCCGAACAGGAAACTGAAACTGTAGATATGGTTCGTGAGAACAACTCTATCACACTCAGACAGATAAAAACTAGGATCCTGGCTGACCATGCTACATTTAGAAACGTCCAGACCGTCATTGGACTGTATTCTTCATAGAAATGCCATGATGATGATTCAAGTGTTCAGGGTCCCATTAGAACGGAACACAGGCTACAAGGAGTTATGGTGAGAGTTTGTACTTGTAAGTACCAACATTCAGCACTGACACATGCATGTATTGTACCTGTAATCCAATATTGTTCCTTTTCTACAGTGTCTCACTGTAGCCCACTGTGTTGACCTCTCTGTGTCCATACTGTAACTTGCATTCTCATGCTGATCCAGGAGCATGACACAGCTCATGTGTTGTACCAGTACATCTTTATTGATGAGGTGGGATTCAACCTGGTGAAGAGGAGGTGACGGGGCAGAAACGTCATTGGCCAGCGGTTCATTGTTGAGGTCCCCGGCCAGCGTGGTGGGAACATCACAATGTGTGCTGCAATGAATCCCCATGGGGTCTTGCACCGTCATGCCCACCTAGAGGCCTATAACGCTGCCCGTCTCCTCGTCTTCCTGGATGGCCTGCATGACCTGCTGGTACCACCTGACCAGACAGATGACCCATAGTGGATCGATCACGTTGTCCTTCTGGGACAACGTGATCGATCCACACTGTGTTTTTCCATTCTATACCTTCCACCTTATTCTCCTTTCCTGAATCCCATTGAGGAAATTTGTGAACAGTTAAGAGATTTGATGGCAAAGAGTCATCTTGCAAAGGGAGTGTCAGGTTTTGCATTTTGTGTGTGAGGTTTTCAGTTGTCTGTGTGCAGTTTTGAGAAAGCCGTTATTGTTTTGAGAAACGTGTGTTAAAAATTGTGAAAAACTGTAAGAAGACATTTAGAAACATTACACCTCAGTCACATGCAGGCACGTGCATAGACATTTTGGGCGGCAGGTGCTCAAACCAAAAAAAAGGGCACCCATTGCCAAAATTATTTATGAAATTAAAAATAATAATAATAAATAAATAGTAGAACAGTAAAACTGCCTTTAAATTCTCTGCCTGTCTGTCTGTCTGTCTGTCTGTCTGTCTGTCTGTCTGTCAGTATCTCTCTCCCTGTCTCTAGTGAGCGCAGCCGAGCATGTCGGGGCGAAATTTGTGCACGTGCCTGCTCACATGCATGTGTTCTTTTTCAAGACGTAATTTAAGGTTTAAATGGTCCGTTGATAGAAATGCATCACAAAATAATGTGCTTTCTTGAGGCAATGCATTTTGTGTGTACATGCATGTTCCCGAAACTCTTTCACACTGTGACATGTTCACAAATCCAACAATAATGTCAATAAACTTAAAGTTCATCATTTGTTCAAACATATTTCATTTTATTTTGAGCAACAGGATATTTACATTTCATGTGTGTGGGTTTGGATTAAGTTCACAACACTGGAAAGCACAAAAAAAAACATTCAACAGTGATTCTCAGCATTTCTTATCTAACTGCATGTCATTTATATATATATAGATTATATAAAAAGTTATTAATAAAATAAGTTTGCATTTTAAGTTGCAAAATAAGGATTTTAACCGTTTACCCCTCACATTTAGCTTTGTTCACTATTTTCTCCAGAACCTTTAATTAACAGTTTTAAATATTGATATATTATATTTAAGCTCAGTAATGTAACTTCTATGCCTTCTTGCTAACTAGTTTTAAAATACTCCAAATGGCAACATGGTTTAACACATGAACTCTTCAGACTCTCTGTGATGACTTATTGTGAATATAAACTTCCTCAGGCCCGAGGTAGCTGTAAAAAGCAGGATGAGAACATCTCGGGTCAAATCCTGACGTCAGAGTATTAACTCTCATCTTGGTGTGAGCTGCTGGAGTCTCTGTTGGTCGTCTGACGTCGGGGCGTCGCTGTGAATCTCACCTGTGGAAAGTTCAGCTCCACTTCACCTTCACTGGTGTGGTCGTCAAATAGAGTTGGAGATGTTGGTGCACGTGCAGTTGCATCACTAACGTCATCATAGTCCTGCAGGCTCTCTGGTTCATTCTAGGATGAGAGCGGAGGTAGTTTATAGATTATTTGAGTGACACTCTCTGGATGTAAGTCACAATAAAGTTCATACAAGACTCACATCTGATTCTCTAAGGACTTGAAGACATTTTCCTTGATTTAATTGTTTTGTTTGTTGCACAGAATAAATGGGTGAAGGGGAGGTTTCATCTCCTGACTATTTTTGTTTCCTCTAACCACATGATTATCAAGCAGCAACTGAATCTCTTCATTCAGGCTCTAAAATGGATGCTGTACAGGTTGTCTTTTAACTATTGGCCCCAGTATACTGAGATATAAGTGTACTGATAGACAGCTACTGACAGGGCAAACAGTCAAGGCAGGATATGGAAGAACAAGGAGGGAAAAGCAACAGCTTGAACAGTAAAAGACACATCTGCCTGTAGAGCCAGATTAATACTGATGATAGAAGATGGAAGGCAGTAGCTCTACATGGTCAATTTTAGTGGTTGGAGATATCATGATAGATTATTTATCATTGTTGGGCCAGAGCCCAGCGGGGGGCCGCCAGACACTGGAGCCGAGAGGAACAAAGGGTTGTTAAACTTTGGGCGGGAAAACATCCTCCTGCAGGCTCAAGAATCTCCCCCTGGTGGTGAAAAAATGTCCTGGGGTTTTCCCAGAAAACCCTGCTCAGTTCCAAGCCCCGCCCACTCGGATCCATTTCTGACACTCAATTGGCTTAAAGCCAGCATCATCCTATGACCAACTCCTCAAGGAGGAGGACCTCTCAGGTAGAACAAAACCACTGAGACCTCAATAATCGCAGCCATTTTACCCTGCTCTGAAGACAACACCAGGCCCCCTTCGGGGCCTCCCAGCTGATTTAGTGGCTAAAGGGGGCAACCAGAGTTATTTTATTTCATTTCTTTTATTTCTTTATTCAGTCGACGTTTTTATTTTCAAAAGGACTTTTGCTCTTTTAACTTGAAAAGACCAAACAGGAAATTGCACGCGGAACAATCTCAGACTGTTCCATTTTCCCCACGGACTTTTCTTTTCCCAACGATCTACAAACGGCTTCCACAGCCGTCCCCTGCAGAAGCGCGAGATCCATTCCGCTGAGGAGCACGAGCTCCACATCCCTGAAGAAGAAGGACGGCGTTCATCCCGTCGAAGCAGCACGAGAAAATCCGCTGTTTGTCCGGTCCAGCGGCCGAAGACCGCTTGAGAGACCACGTGATTCACTGGCCTGGCGCGCACGCACACCGCGAGGGTGGTACAGTAAGAGGCTTTATTGTCTGGGCAGATGTTGATCTAATACGTAGCGTATTGTTTTAATACTTGAACGTATTTGTTTTGTATGAGACCGCCGAGTCTCTAATGTTTAGCGGCGATTCGCCACTTCCGGTTTCCGGTTACGGCCTTGTGCCACAGTTTTTAAGCGCCGTGAGCAGCGTCTCCAGCTCATTGTGACCGTTTGAACAACTTTAAAGAGACTTTACCGGTCAAACCTCAGCACACAACGCCACTTGGGTGCTGAGTGGTAAAGTAAATGTAACTTGTCTCTGACGGTGCTTTTAAGAGCTTTGCTCTCTCCTTGTATGCTCTCTCTCTCTCTCTCTCTCCTTCTAAACCGACCTATATACACATCCGATCTGTATTTAGAATACAGTTCATGTAACATAGTTAAATCTATATTCAGAGAGGCTGGACACATCTGGAAGCCATGCGGCCGAACGCCAAAGCAGAGACAAAGAATTCTCTTTGTCTGAAAATCCCTTTGTGTAATTCATGTGACGACCACCAGTGTGAGCTCCGGCCACATGGTGTCATTAACATAGACTCCATTTTGGATAACGCAAGTTAAACCACCATTTTGAATCTGTTATTGCCACGCCTCCTCTCTCCCTCTCCTCCCATTCTGGCTCTAAATTCAATACGGCTCCGCCATCTTGTTTTGTAGTCAATCCGCCATTTTGAGAGTTTTTAGGCCTTGATTCCACGAATCATGATCGGCCGCCATCTTAGATGTGATGTCACCAAGTGACTGCGTCATCGCCACGCACTCTTCTTTTTCTCTCTCTCTCTCTCGCTCTCTCACACACACACACAGACACACCCACACAGACACACATTGATAGACACAGACAGATACACACACAGATACACATAGATGAATACATGTGTTTTTCTAAATTGTGATAAGCGGCTGCTGTTGTTATCTTTGAAATATGGGAGTCTGTTAAAATGATGAATCATTAAATAACACTAACTTTATTTCACATGCATACACATAGACACACACACACAGAGAGACACTTTGACACAGACACACACACACACACCGAGACAGACATACATAGGTAGACCGCCGGTTTTACATGTATTTTCTGAATTGTGATAAGTGCTGCTGCTGTGTTTATCTTTGAAATATCGGAGCTTGTTAAAATGATGAATCATTGAATAACATTATAACTTTATTTCCCCTTTTTAATAAATGCTTTTGTAATTAAAGTATCTGTAGTCTGTGATTATTTGTGCATATGTATGTGATTGCAGCTGGATTATGATTGCCTGTGCTCGAACTTAGTAGCCTTCACTGTTAATTAAATAATTATTAATATTAAATATTGAGATTATTGATTTGACATTTATCATTATGAGACTGATAACTATAGTTTGACTCGTTGGTCCCTGTAACCAGGGTGGTGCCCCGCAACAATAAGCAATGATTACAGATTTGTATTATTCTTAATTGATAATTTTATTGTTTTCATTAATTATTTTAACTATTATTAATGGATAACCGTATCATTTCTAATTAAATGTGTTACATTTCTTAATTAATAGCTTTATCATTTTTGATTATTTTTAAGAAATAATTGTTATTTTAATAATCATATTTCATGATTATTAATAATTAGCCAACGTCAATTCTACTCCTACTATTGCACAACATAAATGGTGCCCCCGTGTGAGGCATTCTAACTCCAGCTGTATCATAATACTGTACAATAATCCAGATTCATTTTCCCCCAGAAATTAATTTTTGAAGAAAAAGATATTAATTATTTTTTTTTTTTTCCTTCCAAAACTTTTTTTTATCCCTCACAACATAAATGGATCCCCGTGTGAGGGCGGAACGCTTCACGCATGCAACATAAATGGTGCCCCTGCGTGAGGCTATCTAACTCCAGCTGTATCATAATACTGTTTACAATGATCCAGAAATAATTTTGAAAATTATTTCTCTGCAAATAATTTTTTTTTTTAATTTCTAAATTCCCCTGCACCTTTGCAACACAGGTATACTCGTGCCTTGCGTATCTGTGGTTGGCTGCAGAGTGCAATCGGTGGTTGTGTATTCGCGATGCACAATATTTATGATTAATTTCTTAAAGAGAAAAATAATTTTGGAAATTTATTTCTCTTTGAATTTTTTATTTGTAATCCCTTTGCACCTGTGCCAAACAGGTTTACTATTGCCTTGTGTATCCGTGGTTGGCTGCTTATTGCATATTAGTGGTTGTGTCATCTCAATGCACAATAATTATAATTAATTTTCTTAAGAGAAAAATAATTTTTGAAATTTATTTCTCTTTTTGAATTTTCTTTATTCTTAATTCCCTTTGCTAAGCAGGCGTTGTGTATAGCTATGGTTGGTTGCTGACTACGTTTCAGTAGGTTAGTAATATTTTTATTGGAGAATTTCTGCATGCTTTGAATTTCAAGGAGACTAACTAGATTTGAGAGACTAGTTACGAGTAGACTAGTTGTTAACCAACTAGGTCTAAAGGATTGAGCCATCGAGCTATCCTACATAGCGCTACTATATAGACACAGAGTGAAGCTCACCTGTGCATCTTGTGTAGTGTTTATTAAATTTTTATCCGCTTTTAACCTAAGCAAGCTTGAGCGGCCCACCAGGCTATTTTCGCACTCAGAAGATGAGTAGCATGGACCATCCTGGGGCAAGGGCTCCCTCAAGGCCAGACGACCTGTCAGAGACAGTCGCCAGTCTGAGCAATTTTTATAGAAATGCTATAATTGAGTTTTTGTCCGCTTTTATCTAAGCAAGCTTGAGCAGCCCACCAGGTGTTTGCGCACTCAGAAGATGAGTAGCATGGACCACACTGGGGCAGGGCTCCCTCAAGACCAGACGACCTGTCAGAGACAGTCGCCAGTCTGATCAATTTTTCTAGTGATGAAGTGAGTGAGTTGAGTGAGTATGATTTAAGTACCTGCGATCGTAAGATTAAAGAACTGTCCATTCACCTGATCAACCCCACTGGCCCGCATTCCAAAAATACCCCATGCTCTGGGTCAACTGACACTCCTCTACCAGCAGAGAGCCGAGCTGCAGGCCCAAGAACATGCGAAGGAGCTCCAGGCCATGCAAGCAGCATGTCGAGCGGAGCAGGAGAAAAACTCCCACCTGCGGCATATCATCGAGACCCGCACAGAACAGGACCAGGCGGTGCAGGAGCACGAAGCTCTGCACGGAAGGTCAAAGGTCAGCAGAAAGGGGGGCACAGTCAAACAGAGCTGCCCCCCCTCGAGCTGATATCCCTGATGACAGGGCCAGGAGCTGACATCATTCCCGGTGGAGCCAGCGGAACAGAGACACTGGGAGAAAAGCTGCGAGCACAGCTACGCAACCCTCTTGCAGAGGAAGCTTTGCTCTGGAGAGCCAGACACACCCGGCAGTCGACCGCTCCAACCCCCTCAACACCAAAGGGGGGGCCGGACTCAACCCCTAGACGTGCAGTGACCTGGGACCGCTATGAGGCACTCCAAATGCCTTTCCAGCGGACACACAGCATCCACTCCAGCCAGAAGGAACACATCCTGCACGGAGCCATGCTGATCCAGACCACAACGACGGAAGGAATCCGTCCTGGAGGGCTGAAGGAGATTTTCCAGTCTGCCACTCAGGCAGGGGCGCACCATGACTCACGGTCGCGTCCTGGATGGTCCTCCACTCCCGGTGCAAGAGATGGTGGCCACAAAGATGAATACTGTGGCACACACAATTCAGAAGACCCTGATGACTCAGCACCCCCTCAAAGAGAGGAAATCTGCACCCGGCAGCTAGAGCCCCTTAAAAAAAAAGACATTTATCGCTTCGACCCAGACAACCGAGGGTTCAACGAAGACGACACCGTGGTTCTGGCAGTTCAAATCCAACTAAATGTGGACCCGGCGCTGGAAGATGACAACTTTCCCCACGCCAAGATGAACCCCAGCAAAGAGAACCAGGAACAGTGACCCTTCCAACAGGGCGCCCCACAAAACCAAGGGGGTGAGGATTTCAACCAGCCCCACAAACAGTTTCGACCTCAGCACCTGAATCCCTCTCAACAGAGGAGTAGGGGCTGGAACAGACGGAAACCCTATCAGTACCAGGAGTATAGATGTGGTGACCGAAATCCAACACATGGGATGCATCCTGGGACAGAGGAGTAAATACGGAGATGTGTGGATGAAGCAATGAGAGACATTGTGCCACATGTTCCTCCAGGCTCCACTGAGAGACCAGACACTGAACCCCGTTGGCGAAACTAGGAGCAGACGCCCTCCTTCTCCACTCCCAAAGATGACTTCAATGACGGGGAAGGACCAAGGCGCTGCCAGAAACCCCCTCTCACCTCCACATCTGAAAAGGGGGGGAAGAAATCCCAACTTTAAAACAAAAAAAAACGCTCAAACCACTCACTCCATCAATAGCTGCATGCTTTAGACCCTCTGTCAGCAAATTGTATAACGTAGTTCAGGTAGTGAACCTCCTTAGACCTCGTTGAGGATTTTGAAGTCGTTACCACTACGGTTGTGCAGCCCTCACGGGTACACTTGGCAATTCAGTCTTGGCAGTGAAATTCCAATATCTGTAGATCTGAAAACCTAGAAATAGGATTTATCATAAATTCACAGATTAGCGAACAACAGAACGTGACTCGCTGTTCTAAATGTTTTGGTTTGACAGGATAACACACATGTTTACCTCAAAACACCAGCACCTACTCAAACATTTTCTTCTGTTCGTGTTTCCACTTTTCTTTCATTTCACTCTTCACCGAAATTCATTGGTATTTTAACAATAACTGCCGATACGCATTATGTGAAATTGAAAGTGTGTGCCGTGTTTTAGAATATATGTTATTTAGCCTGTCTGCCCAGACAATTACCTCTCTGTTTAGACTCATGCCTCGAAGACATTTATGCCTCTCTGCCTCATAATGAACTAACTTTCACTGCTTCAACTCCACTCAAGGATTACCTCTCATGGATTATCACTTGACTCTCGACCATAGTTTGCCCTGGAGACCGGGGTCACAGCCCACTCTCCAGACCAAAAGGGGGACTGTTGGGCCAGAGCCCAGCGGGGGGCCGCCAGACACTGGAGCCGAGAGGAACAAAGGGTTGTTAAACTTTGGGCGGGAAAACATCCTCCTGCAGGCTCAAGAATCTCCCCCTGGTGGTGAAAAAATGTCCTGGGGTTTTCCCAGAAAACCCTGCTCAGTTCCAAGCCCCGCCCACTCGGATCCATTTCTGACACTCAATTGGCTTAAAGCCAGCATCATCCTATGACCAACTCCTCAAGGAGGAGGACCTCTCAGGTAGAACAAAACCACTGAGACCTCAATAATCGCAGCCATTTTACCCTGCTCTGAAGACAACACCAGGCCCCCTTCGGGGCCTCCCAGCTGATTTAGTGGCTAAAGGGGGCAACCAGAGTTATTTTATTTCATTTCTTTTATTTCTTTATTCAGTCGACGTTTTTATTTTCAAAAGGACTTTTGCTCTTTTAACTTGAAAAGACCAAACAGGAAATTGCACGCGGAACAATCTCAGACTGTTCCATTTTCCCCACGGACTTTTCTTTTCCCAACGATCTACAAACGGCTTCCACAGCCGTCCCCTGCAGAAGCGCGAGATCCATTCCGCTGAGGAGCACGAGCTCCACATCCCTGAAGAAGAAGGACGGCGTTCATCCCGTCGAAGCAGCACGAGAAAATCCGCTGTTTGTCCGGTCCAGCGGCCGAAGACCGCTTGAGAGACCACGTGATTCACTGGCCTGGCGCGCACGCACACCGCGAGGGTGGTACAGTAAGAGGCTTTATTGTCTGGGCAGATGTTGATCTAATACGTAGCGTATTGTTTTAATACTTGAACGTATTTGTTTTGTATGAGACCGCCGAGTCTCTAATGTTTAGCGGCGATTCGCCACTTCCGGTTTCCGGTTACGGCCTTGTGCCACAGTTTTTAAGCGCCGTGAGCAGCGTCTCCAGCTCATTGTGACCGTTTGAACAACTTTAAAGAGACTTTACCGGTCAAACCTCAGCACACAACGCCACTTGGGTGCTGAGTGGTAAAGTAAATGTAACTTGTCTCTGACGGTGCTTTTAAGAGCTTTGCTCTCTCCTTGTATGCTCTCTCTCTCTCTCTCTCTCCTTCTAAACCGACCTATATACACATCCGATCTGTATTTAGAATACAGTTCATGTAACATAGTTAAATCTATATTCAGAGAGGCTGGACACATCTGGAAGCCATGCGGCCGAACGCCAAAGCAGAGACAAAGAATTCTCTTTGTCTGAAAATCCCTTTGTGTAATTCATGTGACGACCACCAGTGTGAGCTCCGGCCACATGGTGTCATTAACATAGACTCCATTTTGGATAACGCAAGTTAAACCACCATTTTGAATCTGTTATTGCCACGCCTCCTCTCTCCCTCTCCTCCCATTCTGGCTCTAAATTCAATACGGCTCCGCCATCTTGTTTTGTAGTCAATCCGCCATTTTGAGAGTTTTTAGGCCTTGATTCCACGAATCATGATCGGCCGCCATCTTAGATGTGCTGTCACCAAGTGACTGCGTCATCGCCACGCCCTCTTCTTTTTCTCTCTCTCTCTCTCGCTCTCTCACACACACACACAGACACACCCACACAGACACACATTGATAGACACAGACAGATACACACACAGATACACATAGATGAATACATGTGTTTTTCTAAATTGTGATAAGCGGCTGCTGTTGTTATCTTTGAAATATGGGAGTCTGTTAAAATGATGAATCATTAAATAACACTAACTTTATTTCACATGCATACACATAGACACACACACACAGAGAGACACTTTGACACAGACACACACACACACACCGAGACAGACATACATAGGGAGACCGCCGGTTTTACATGTATTTTCTGAATTGTGATAAGTGCTGCTGCTGTGTTTATCTTTGAAATATCGGAGCTTGTTAAAATGATGAATCATTGAATAACATTATAACTTTATTTCCCCTTTTTAATAAATGCTTTTGTAATTAAAGTATCTGTAGTCTGTGATTATTTGTGCATATGTATGTGATTGCAGCTGGATTATGATTGCCTGTGCTCGAACTTAGTAGCCTTCACTGTTAATTAAATAATTATTAATATTAAATATTGAGATTATTGATTTGACATTTATCATTATGAGACTGATAACTATAGTTTGACTCGTTGGTCCCTGTAACCAGGGTGGTGCCCCGCAACAATAAGCAATGATTACAGATTTGTATTATTCTTAATTGATAATTTTATTGTTTTCATTAATTATTTTAACTATTATTAATGGATAACCGTATCATTTCTAATTAAATGTGTTACATTTCTTAATTAATAGCTTTATCATTTTTGATTATTTTTAAGAAATAATTGTTATTTTAATAATCATATTTCATGATTATTAATAATTAGCCAACGTCAATTCTACTCCTACTATTGCACAACATCATTTTAAAATCTAATGTGCACATGTTTTTTTTTTTCAGATCCTTGGATCTTGTGTTCTTAACATAAAATTAACAAAACATTCTGGGACTTTGGAGGCTTTGTAATATCACCATTAAAACATATTTGATTACATATTATTGAAATGATGACATCATTTAGAGTATTTAGAAGAATTAGTAGTTTTAGAGCTGTAACAGGTCAGAAGTGATGAGGCAGAGGCTTAAATATCCTGAATCTTATAACTGGACTCTCCATAATCACTGTTTGCTATGATTTCCAATATACAAATAGTCAATTAGAAATAGATTTTTAAGATCAAACAAATGTGTCATTACCAAAAAACCAGAAGGGGATTTGATGTTTGTTGTTCCTTGTTGAACAGATTTCCTCCAGTATCTGAAAACATAGAGGGACATGATGTGGTAAAACAAGCCAGACCATCTCTGAAATGTATTTATTGAATTTGATCAAATGCACTTCTTATTCATTCACCTTAAATTTATCACAATTACACTGAAAATCATCAGGAGAAGTAGAGCAACAATGAGGAACCTCAGGTTCTCCAGATAGTCTCCTGTGGTCAGAAGAGAGAGAGCATCATATAGACTTGTGAACATGGAGAATTAGTTTAAACTTTATTCCTTGTGCAGATATTTATTTAAGACTGAACTAGAAATACTATTCTGTAGTTGTTTACCTCCATCAACCAAGATTCACCGGGCCACTGTGACCTTTGACCACTGATATCTAATCACTTCACAGTTTTGAGTTCTCATTGAAAGTTGAGGAATTTCTCTAAAGGCGGTTTTGTAAAATTACTTTCAAGAGGACAAGATACGTGTTTTGTGAGGCCACTGTGACATTGACCTTTGACCTTTGACTGCCAAATCAAATCACTAACTCCTTGAGTCTAATTGTGTGTTTGTTCCCTCAAGGCGTTACGTGGGTATTGCTTTTACAAGGCAAAAGTATGCTTTGTGAATTCACAGTTTTGTGAGGACACAATCTTAACCTTTGACCTCCACATTCTTAAAATGTCATTCCTGAATCACACTGAACATTTACATTTAAGGTTTAAAGAAATTCCCTCAAGACCTTCTAGAGATGTCACGTTCACAAACATAGGACGTATGGACATACAACCAGAAAACATGATCTGATACAAACCTCCCACATATCTCCTGAGCAATAAAATGCACAGTTTTAAGACCTTGAAATTCACTCACGTTCAAACAGATGGACGGGATCAGACAAACTTTGATCTACTTCATTTTCTGCGACACAGTAGTAGACTCCTGACTGGTTTGAGTACACTGTGTAGTTTTGATGCTTGAACACAAGTTCATCCTGTTCCTCTCCCTGACTCTTCCTGTACCATGAGTAGTGTTGGACTGGGGGAAAGCTGTGACTGAAGCAGCTCAGCATCACGGAGCTCCTCCCGTCAAGCTCCTGCTTCTCTGCCGACTCCGTGATGTGTGTGTGTTTTGGAGAAACTAGCCGGGAAATTCAGGAGAAAAGACAACGTCATTTTCTGAACATCATCAAAGATCAAAAATGAATAACACAAAAAATCTTTAAAGCCAGACTGAGAAGAATGTGAAACTTTAAATGGGAGGATAAAACAGACTGGCTTCAGATTCACCTGGTGAAACTATCAAGTTTTTTCTCAACAATCTCTCTTTGAAGCAAACTACAGCCACTGATTTAATGTTACTGTTCCTTTTTTTTTAACTTATTTTTTAGCAGGTTTGCTAAACGTTATTTTGAATGATTTGTTCAAAATGTCTATCTGAAATAGATTTTTGAAGTATAAACGACTTTAAATGTCGATAAATAATAAACAAAGCTTTTGTACCAAGACAAAGTTTGGGAACAGAGTTTTAGAAATAAGAACCCTGAAGCTCTGCAACACCCTGACTAGCTTAAAACTAAAACTAATACTTTTATCTTACTTTGATCTATAATTTGACATAGTTCTAGTTTTTATTATTTTTTTGTAATTTGGGAATCACTTTGTTACGTTGTTTTGTGAAGTGCTATTTAAATATATCAAGTTATGACAACAACCACTTTAGTCATGTTGAAATAGACGTTTTCAGTTAAAAGAAATGTTGGATAAGTTTAATGAATGAATTAATTTAAACAATAGTGAAAAGAACCCTGTGTTGTTTTTGACATTGTGGAGTAATGTTCTCTTCTTTTTAGAACCTTCACATCTGAAAAATACATAAGAAAAGCTACTTTTTTATAGATAGATTGTCTAAAGGAAGATTTGGTTTGATCTGTTTGGTTGAAAAAAAAGGCCGCAGCTGAACCAATCACATTTCACCACCAACTCCTCCCACTCACTGTCCTTTTAGCCCTCAGTGTTCTGGGCACGGCAGAAGTCACAGTAAACTTGTGGGAGAGAGAGTTGATGGGTCGTGAATTAAGATTATTTTCAGCGATTTTGAAAGACCGATTATTTGTGTTGATCCTCATCAAGGTGAGAGTTGACTGTGGGAAACTTTCAACAGTGCAGCTGACTCTGATGGTTTGACCTTCTGTGACCTCAGAACTCATATACAGTATAGGTTCAGTGGGCGGGTCTGTAGAGAGGAAGCAGAATCTTCTTTAAAGAAGGCACATTATGATTTTATTGTTGTTCTTCCCTCTAGTCTGTGTTATATAAGTTTCTTGTAAATGTAAAAGTTCTGCAGAGCAAAAGATCCAACAATCTGTGGTAAAGGGAGCTCCTCTCTTGAAGCTCCTAAACTCCTCTTCATCAGTCCAGCCCATACGATTTAATGTACTAAGAAAAAGTTGGGGGGACAAAGCCTTTGAAACAAGAGCCCTGAGCTCTGCTGTGACATTAAAGATAGAGAGAGTGGCAGTTCCTCTTTCTTCTTTGTAATAGAGCAAGTCATTGATTGTGGTTTTCTGCAGAGTTGTTCCTGTTCCATTTTTGATGCTTTGATCAGAAACTTTAGTCCACGTGATCCGCGATGGAAGGAAACCTTCAACAGTGCACTTCAGAGTCAGAGTCTCGCCCTCACTAACACATTTTGGGTTAATCTGACTTCCTTCACATCTACGATAGATAAACACACGTTTCACAGTCATATAATGTGGTTAAAAACAAAGTTTCCTGTTGTAAAATTCAGCCTCTCAGAAATGAAGTAGTTTCTACTCACAGCTCACACTCAGAGTCGCCGTCTCCTCTGTGCTCACGTGTCCTTGGAAGAGGACCGTGCAGGTGATGTTGGTTCCGTGATGTTCAGCTGAAGGGGAGAAGGACAGAGTCGAGCTGCTTCTCTTAGCGAACTCAGCCACGTTCTCAGTTTTGAAGGCCGTGATGTTTCCTGTGAGGTCAGCGTGGCTCTCTCCTCTTCCTCGCCACCTCCAGGTGAATGTAGGTTCAGATCCAGAGCAGAGACCAGGAGCAGTGCAGGTCAGTTTGGTCAGCCGTCCTTCCGTCAGAGGTGGAATCATCACTGTGGGCCTCTGACTCAGACCTGATGGGAGACCAGTTCATGAATGGAGTCAGATCAGAACGTCATCATTCACTTCATTCACATTTTTTTTAATGGGGCAACGATAGGAATCTGCATCAGCTAAACAACGGCCAAAATTACTTTATATACCACTCATAGACTGTGAATAAAGATGGACGACATGACAGCTCCACTAAAGTGAAGCCAAATTCCCTTGATCACCCTCTGGTGGTTGCCACCTCCATGTTAGTAAATGGGACATGGATCAAAAACTCAAACTTCACCTCAAATGAACTTTTCACAAGAACTGTTTCCATCACTTCCAGGAGATCATATCAAACTGATGTTTGTTAAATTGCAAATTCTTCAGAAAGTTTGTTTCTAATACGTTTTTTGGTGTTAGCCTCTGTAACGGGATGAAACATCTTAATTGGTCTTACAATCGGTTGAGCCCATGTACTGACAGGACTTTGACACCACTCTACATCACAACATCTCTACTGTGCAAACTTTGACACCAAAAGTGCAACGTGGCATCACACGTATTTTGTACAACGGAAGGAAATGGAGAAGTGTTGTTCATGTTTATTTGCAGCCTATGGCCCCAAAACACCAAACATGTCATACAGCAGGATGGTTCATACCTTTAACAGAGACAGTTGCTCTTTGGAGGAAATTATATGAACCTCTCCTCGGTGAAGCTTCAACTCTGAGTTGATATGTTCCAGAGTCCGACTCCTTCAGGTCATTGACGATGATGCTGCAGTTTTTCTGGCTCACATCAGACTCCAGCAGTGACACTCGTCCTTTAAACTCCGACTGAACCTGATCGCTGGAGGTGCTACTGTTGAAAATCATGTCTCCATCACCACAGTTCCCTTCAGTCGATTTACATTTCAACCAAACTATATGTAAGACTTTGATATTCTCAGGAACAGTGAAGGAGCATGGTATCACGACACAGAGTCCGGCCTCCGCTGTTATTTCTCCTTCAACTAGAGTGATACAGTAATCTGTCAACGGACAACTTTTTCTCCCCCACACTGAAGAACCTGTTAATGCAAACATTAAGAGAAAAACAGGGAGAGAGATTATTCAAACTTTTAAAATATACCAAAAAAGAAGAAAGGCCACTTAAAAAACAATAGAACATGTGAATCTGTCAGTTTTACACAGTTTTATATATATATATATATATATATATATATGAAATGAGGTCAGCAAACAAGACACAGAGGAATTCCAATAATCAACGTATAATACTTTGGAAAACAAATGTATAGTTGAAATCCTAATCCCAAATTAAACCTTGTCAGTAGCAAATCTTTTTAATGGCAAACTATTTCCACCTATTTTCTTCATAACTATAAAGTTGGCATATAAGTAAAATAATAAGGGAATACCTGTCTCAGCATCACTGACTCTCACAGAGAAAAGCAGAGTCGCCCAGATGAGAACAAACATCTCTTCTTCTTCTTCTTCCTCCAAAGAACCTGACACAGAAAATACAGTAACGGAACCAGAGGACAGTCTACCATCGAAATCATCGTCTTAATAAAGGATGCTGCCTGTTCGGATTTTCCTCTTTTAGGAGAACAAGCAGCAGCTCTGACTCGATTTACATCTCACACCTTCACTTCACCAGCAAAGCCAGGAATGTGGCAAAGATGGTTACATAAACCTTTACATTTCAGAATATTATATATGTCAAGTATTAGTTAAATGTTGTATTTTACCTTTCTCTCTCCCTCTCTCTCTGTTTCTGCTCTGAAGTGACTTCTGCTCTTGTTGCTTTTCTGTCTCCTCCCCAATTATCACACTCAACAGTTTAAGGAAGTCACTGCTGAGAAATATTTTTCCTGTGCACATCGACAGGCTTTTACACACTGTGATGTGTAAGAGGCTGGAAAACCATATTTGTCTTTGTGTATTTTAATAGGAGCTTTCTGCAGAAAGGATCAACAACGAGAGTCACAGGGATCTCAGTGAAGATGGAGAACAGTCAAATGCAAGGATCTTATATAGAAGAACTAAGGCCGTTTGTCTGAGCCAGTTCAGACTGGTTCTGTAGGCCAAGTTTGAGACAGGAAATAGTTTTTCTCAGTTGTTAACACACAAAAAGCGAATATTCTGCATAATTTGCACAAACTTCACTTCATGTACCAATCGCTCGACGCAATTTGGCACTACTTCACACTCCCTTATCTGCATTAGACTCTGACTTTCCTTCTTTACACTCTGATGTCAATTACAAATCACCTTGTTGTCAAAACACTACAAACAATGTTCAGTTGTTGCACACACTTCTCAAGTAAAATCTCAAAGCATCAACCTACAACACACAAATACTCAAATCTCTAAACATTCAGGTCTGTTGAGCAATTTCACAGCATTTACACAGCTGAACAGGAGACTGACATTGTAGATATGGTTCGTGAGAACAACTCTATCACACTCAGACAAATTAAAACTAGGATCCTGGCTGACCATGCTACATTTAGAAACGTCCAGACCGTCATTGGACTGTATTCTTCATAGGAATGCCATGCTGATGAAACAAGTGTTCAGGGTCCCATTAGAACGGAACACAGCCATCAAGGAGTTATGGTGAGAGTTTGTGCTTGTAAGTACCAACATTCAGCACTGACACATGCAGGTATTGTACCTGTAATCCAATATTGTTCCTTTTCTAGAGTGTCCTACTGTAGCCCACTGTGTTGACCTCTCTGTGTCCATGCTGTAACTTGCATTCTCATGCTGTCTGTGTCAGTGGATCCAGGAGCATGACACAGCTCATGTGTTGTACCAGTACATCTTTATTGATGAGGTGGGATTCAACCTGGTGAAGAGGAGGTGACGGGGCAGAAACGTCATTGGCCAGCGGGCCATTGTTGAGGTCCCTGGCCAGCGTGGTGGGAACATCACAATGTGTGCTGCAATGAATCCCCATGGGATCTTGCACCGTCACACCCACCTAGGGGCCTATAACGCTGCCCGTCTCCTCTTCTTCCTGGATGGCCTGCATGACCTGCTGGTACCACCTGACCAGACAGATGACCCACAGTGGATCAATCACGTTGTCATCTGGGACGTGAGTGTCGAGGCCTGTCAGCATTGTGTGTGTGAGGTTTTTAGTTTTCTGTGTGCAGTTTTGAGAGAGCCGTTATTGTTTTGAAAAACGTGTGTTAACGATTGTGAAAAACTGTAATTTTTGTGAGGGGGGGGGGGTTGAGTAGGCCGGTTTACAGTACTGTACTGTTCTCTGTGTGTACCGAAATAAACCTTTTTATGCTGCGTATTTGTGTGCTGTTTTATGTTTGACTATGAAAAAAGTAGGCCTAAACAGAGACATTTTACAAAAGGAGAAATGGCTCATTCATTCATATGGTGTGTTCCATTTTGATGATTGTGTTTTCAATTTTGCACTTCAGTGTGCTGTAAATGCTTGGTAGCGTGCAAGCAAATGCTTAGTTGTGTGTTCCCAATGAATGGTATGTGTGTGTCATTTGAAAATATGGCTGTGTGTACCAAATGAAAGCACGAGTTCCATTTTGTGAACAGGTAAGAGATTTGATGGCAAAGAGTCATCTTGCAAAGGGAGTGTCAGTTTTGAGAAAGCCGTTATTGTTTTGAAAAACGTGTGTTAACAATTGTGAAAAACTGTAAGAAGACATTTAGAAACATTACACCTCAGTCACATGCAGGCACGTGCATAGACATTTTGGGCGGCAGGTGCTCAAACCAAAAAAAAAGGCACCCATTGCCAAAATTATTTATGAAGTTAAAAATAATAATAATAAATAAATAGTAGAACAGTAAAACTGCCTTTAAATTCTCTGCCTGTCTGTCTGTCTGTCTGTCAGTATCTCTCTCCCTGTCTCTAGTGAGCGCTGCCGAGCATGTCGGGGCGAAATTTGTGCACGTGCCTGCTCACATGCATGTGTTCTTTTTCAAGACGTAATTTAAGGTTTAAATGGTCCGTTGATAGAAATGCATCACAAAATAATGTGCTTTCTTGACGCAATGCATTTTGTGTGTACATGCATGTTCCTGAAACTCTTTCACACTGTGACATGTTCACAAATCCAAAAATAATGTCAATAAACTTAAAGTTCATCATTTGTTCCAACATATTTCATTTTATTTTGAGCAACAGGATATTTACATTTCATGTGTGTGGGTTTGGATTAAGTTCACAACACTGGAAAGCACAAAAAAAAACATTCAGCAGTGATTCTCAGCGTTTCTTATCTAACTGCATTTCATTTATATATATAGATTATATAAAAAGTTATTAATACAATAATTTTACATTTTAAGTTGCAAAATAAGGATTTTAACCGTTTATCCCTCACATTTAGCTTTGTTCACTATTTTCTCCAGAACCTTTAATTAACAGTTTTAAATATTGATATATTATATTTAAGCTCAGTAATGTAACTTCTGTGCCTTCTTGCTAACTTGTTTTAAAATACTCCAAATGGCAACACGGTTTAACACATGAACTCTTCAGACTCTCTGTGATGACTTATTGTGAATATAAACTTCCTCAGGCCCGAGGTAGCTGTAAAAAGCAGGACGAGAACATCTCGGGTCAAATCCTGACGTTAGAGTAAAGACTCTCATCTTGGTGTGAGCTGCTGGAGTCTCTGTTGGTCGTCTGACGTCGGGGCGTCGCTGTGAATCTCACCTGTGGAAAGTTCAGCTCCACTTCACCTTCACTGGTGTGGTCGTCAAGTAGATTTGGAGATGTTGGTGCACGTGCAGCTGCATCACTAACGTCATCATAGTCCTGCAGGCTCTCTGGTTCATTCTAGGATGAGAGCGGAGGTAGTTTATAGATTATTTGAGTGACACTCTCTGGATGTAAGTCACAATAAAGTTCATACAAGACTCACATCTGATTCTTTTAGGACTTACAGACATTTTTCTTGATTTAATTGTTTTGTTTGTTGCACAGAATAAATGGGTGAAGGGGAGGTTTCATCTCCTGATGAGTTTTGTTTCCTCTAACCACATGATTATCAAGCAGCAACTGAATCTCTTCATTCAGGCTCTAAAATGGATGCTGTACAGGTTGTCTTTTATATAATGGTCCCAGTATACTGAGATAGAAGTGTACTGATAGACAGCTACTGACAGGGCAAACAGTGAGGGCAGGATACGGAAGAACAAGGAGGGAAAAGCAACAGCTTGAACAGTAAAAGACACATCTGCCTGTAGAGCCAGATTAATACTGATGATAGAAGATGGAAGGCAGTAGCTCTACATGGTCAATTTGAGGGGTTGTAAATATCCTGACAGATTATTATATATCATTTTAAAATCTAAAGTGCACATGTTGTTTTGTTTCAGATCCTTGGATCTTGTGTTCTTAACATAAAATTAACAAAACATTCTGGGACTTTAGAGGCTTTGTAATATCACCATTAAAACATATTTGATTACATATTATTGAAATTATGACATCATTTAGAGTATTTACAAGAATTAGTAGTTTTAAAGCTGTAACAGGTCAGAAGTGATGAAGCAGAGGCTTAAATATCCTGAATCTTATAACTGTACTCTCCATCATCACTGTTTGCTATGATTTCCAATATACAAATAGTCAATTAGAAATAGATTTTTAAGTTTAAACAAATGTGTCATTACCGAAAAACCAGAAGTGGATTTGATGTTTGTTGTCCCTTGTTGAACAGATTTCCTCCAGTATCTGAAAACATATAGGGACATGATGTGGTAAAACAAGGCAGACCATCTCTGAAATGTATTTATTGAATTTGATCAAATGCACTTCTTATTCATTCACCTTAAATTTACAACAATTACACTGATAATCATCAGGAGAAGTAGAGCAACAATGAGGAACCTCAGGTTCTCCAGATAGTCTCCTGTGGTCAGAAGAGAGAGAGCATCATATAGACACTGAGTTGTGAACATGGAGAATTAGTTTAAACTTTATTCCTTGTGCAGATATTTATTTAAGACTGAACTAGAAATACTGTTCTGTAGTTGTTTACCTCCATCAACCAAGATTCACCGGGCCACTGTGACCTTTGACCACTGATATCTAATCACTTCACAGTTTTGAGTTCTCATTGAAAGTTGAGGAATTTCTCTAAAGGCGGTTTTGTAAAATTACTTTCAAGAGGACAAGATACGTGTTTTGTGAGGCCACTGTGACCTTGACCTTTGACCTTTGACTGCCAAATCAAATCACTAACTCCTTGAGTCTAATTGTGTGTTTGTTCCCTCAAGGCATTACGTGGGTATTGCTTTTACAAGGCAAAAGTATGCTTTGTGAATTCACAGTTTTGTGAGGACACAATCTTAACCTTTGACCTCCACATTCTTATAATTTCCTTCCTGAATCACACTGAACATTTACATTTAAGGTTTAAAGAAATTCCCTCAAGACCTTCTAGAGATGTCACGTTCACAAACATAGGACGTATGGACAGACAACCAGAAAACATGATCTGATATAAACCTCCCACATATCTCCTGAGCAATAAAATGCACAGTTTTAAGACCTTGAAATTCACTCACGTTCAAACAGATGGACGGGATCAGACAAAGCATGATCTACTTCATTTTGTGCGATGCAGTAGTAGACTCCTGACTGGTTTGAGTACACTGTGTGGTTTTGATGCTCTGACACAAGTTCATCCTTTTCCTCTCCCTGACTCTTCCTGTACCATGAGTAGTGTTGGACTGGGGGAAAGATGTGACTGAAGCAGCTCAGCATCACGGAGCTCCTCCCGTCAAGCTCCTGCTTCTCTGCCGACTCCGTGATGTGTGTGTGTTTTGGAGAAACTAGCCGGGAAATTCAGGAGAAAAGACAACGTCATTTTCTGAACATCATCAAAGATCAAACATGAATAACACAAAAAATCTTTAAAGCCAGACTGAGAAGAATGTGAAACTTTAAATGGGAGGATAAAACAGACTGGCTTCAGATTCACCTGGTGAAACTATCAAGTTTTTTCTCAACAATCTCTCTTTGAAGCAAACTACAGCCACTGATTTAATGTTACTGTTCCTTTTTTTTAACTTATTTTTTAGCAGGTTTGCTAAACGTTATTTTGAATGATTTGTTCAAAAAGTCTATCTGAAATAGATTTTTGAAGTATAAACAACTTTAAATGTCGATAAATAATAAACAAAGCTTTTGTACTAAGACAAAGTTTGGGAACAGAGTTTTAGAAATAAGAACCCTGAAGCTCTGCAACACCCTGACTAGCTTAAAACTAAAACTAATACTTTTATCTTACTTGGATCTATAATTTGACATAGTTCTAGTTTTTATTATTTTTTTGTAATTTGGGAATCACTTTGTTACGTTGTTTTGTGAAGTGCTATTTAAATATATCAAGTTATGACAACAACCACTTTAGTCATATTGAAATAGACGTTTTCAGTTAAAAGAAATGTTGGATAAGTTTAATGAATGAATTAATTTAAACAATAATGAAAAGAACCCTGTGTTGTTTTTGACATTGTGGAATAATGTTCTCTTCTTTTTAGAACCTTCACATCTGAAAAATACATAAGAAAAGCTACTTTTTTATAGATAGATTGTCTAAAGGAAGATTTGGTTTGATCTGTTTGGTTGAAAAAAAAGGCCGCAGCTGAAACAATCACATTTCACCACCAACTCCTCCCACTCACTGTCCTTTTAGCCCTCAGTGTTCTGGGCACGGCAGAAGTGACAGTAAACTTGTGGGAGAGAGAGTTGATGGGTCGTGAATTAAGATTATTTTCAGCGATTTTGAAAGACTGATTATTTGTGTTGATCCTCATCAAGGTGAGAGTTGACTGTGGGAAACTTTCAATAGTGCAGCTGACTCTGATGGTTTGACCTTCTGTGACCTCAGACCTCATAGACAGTATAGGTTCAGTGGGCGGGTCTGTAGAGAGGAAGCAGAATCTTCTTTAAAGAAGGCCCAATATAATTTTATTGTTGTTCTTCCCTCTATCTGTGTTATATAAGTTTCTTGTAAATGTAAAAGTTCTGCAGAGCAAAAGATCCAACAATCTGTGGTAAAGGGAGCTCCTCTCTTGAAGCTCCTAAATTCCTCTTCATCAGTCCAGCTCATACGATTTAATGTACTAAGAAAAAGTTGGGGGGACCAAGAGCCCTGAGCTCTGCTGTGACATTAAAGATAGAGAGAGTGGCAGTTCCTCTTTCTTCTTTGTAATAGAGCAAGTCATTGATTGTGGTTTTCCGCAGAGTTGTTCCTGTTCCATTTCTGCTCTGTCATATAATGTGGTTAAAGCACAAAGTTTCCATTTGTAAAATACAGCCCCTCAGAAATTAAGAAGTTCTACTCACAGCTCACACTCAGAGTCGCCGTCTCCTCTGTGCTCACGTGTCCTTGGAAGAGGACCGTGCAGGTGATGCTGGTTCCGTGATGTTCAGCTGAAGGGGAGAAGGACAGAGTCGAGCTGCGTCTCTTAGCGAACTCAGTTACGTTCTCGGTTTCGATGGCCGTGATGTTTCCTCTGAGGTCAGCGTGGCTCTCTCCTCCTCCTCGCCACCTCCAGGTGAATGTAGGTTCAGATCCAGAGCAGAGACCAGGAGCAGTGCAGGTCAGTCTGGTCGGCCGTCCTTCCGTCAGAGGGGGAATCATCACTGTGGGCCTCTGACTCAGACCTGATGGGAGACCAGTTCATGAATGGAATCAGATCAGAACGTCATCATTCACTTCATTCACATTTTTTTAAATGGGGCAACGATAGGAATCTGCATCAGCTAAACAACGGCCAAAATTACTTTATGTCCCATCCATAGACTGTGAATAAAGATGGACGACATGACAGCTCCAATAAAGTGAAACCAAATTCCCTTGATCACCCTCTGGTGGTTGCCAGCTCCATGTTAGTAAATGGGACATGGATCAAAAACTCAAACTTCACCTCAAATGAACTTTTCACAAGAACTGTTTCCGTCACTTCCAGGAGATCATATCACACTGATGTTTGTTAAATTGCAAATTCTTCAGAAAGTTTGTTTCTAATACGTTTTTTGGTGTTAGCCTCTGTAACGGGATGAAACATCTTAATTGGTCTTACAATCGGTTGAGCCCATGTACTGACTGGACTTTGACACAACTCTACATCACAACATCTCTACTGTGCAAACTTTGACACCAAAAGTGCAACGTGGCATTACACGTATTTTGTACAACGGAAGGAAATGGGGAAGTGTTGTTCATGTTTATTTGCAGCCTATGGCCCCAAAACACCAAACATGTCATACAGCAGGATGGTTCATACCTTTAACAGAGACAGTTGCTCTTTGGAAGAATTTATATGAACCTCTCCTCGGTGAAGCTTTAACTCTGAGTTGATATGTTCCAGAGTCCGACTCCTTCAGGTCATTGACGATGATGCTGCAGTTTTTCTGGCTCACATCAGACTCCAGCAGTGACACTCTTCCTTTAAACTCCGACTGAACCTGATCGCTGGAGGTGCTACTGTTGAAAATCTTGTCTCCATCACCACAGTTCCCTTCAGTCGATTCACATTTAAACCAAACTATATGTAAGACTTTGATATCCTTAGGAACAGTGAAGGAGCATGGTATCACGACACAGAGTCCGGCCTCAGCTGTTATTTCTCCTTCAACTAGAGTGATACAGTAATCTGTCAATGGACAACTTTGTTTCCCCCGCACTGAAGAACCTGTTAATGCAAACATTAAGAGAAAAACAGGGAGAGAGATTATTTAAACTTTTAAAATATACCAAAAAAAAGAAGAAAGGCTACTTAAAAAAAAATAGAACACAGTTTTATATATATATATATGAAATGAGGTCAGCAAACACGACACAGTGTAAGGAGTGCAGACAGGTGTGTGGATCCAATCGCACGACTCGGAGACACAAGAAGGTACACGTCACGGCAGTCCAAACACGGGTACAATAATTCCACAGGAGACAGGCAGCGGCAGAGTTCGTAATCGTTCCAGTCCAAGGTCGGTACACGGGAGGGCAGTCGAACACAGGGCAGGGTATCCGGCAGGGAAAACGCAGAGACGTAAACCGTTAAGCAGGCAGGGATCGGTAACAGGAAGGCTATCAGGAGGAATTGCTGGAACGCTAGGAACATTGAGAAACAAAGACGAACTGGCAACGCCACACAGGAACACACAGACTAAATACACCGGGTGATGAGGACCAGGTGCAAACAATCAGGGAGGAGCTGACAATCACCCAGGTGGAACACACACACGAGGGAGGGAGTGAGGAGTCTGAAACGAGAGGAGAGGTGAGTAAACAATAACAACAACAGATAACAAGAATAGGTTATAAATCTCCAGCCAACTTAACTTAATAAACTGGGCTGGCCATAACAGTACCCCCCCTCCTAGGGACGGCACTGGATGTCCCAGGCTCGTCAGGATGTAGACGGTGGAAGTCTAGAATGAGGTCCGGGTCAACAATGTTCTTTGTAGACACGCATTTCCTCTCTTCAGGGCCGTACCCCTTCCAGTCTACCAAGTATTGGCGACCGCGACCGCGGCGGCGAACAGCCAAGAGGCGTTTGACTGTGTACACCGGCCCTCCATCGATGATCCTGGGAAGAGGAGGAGGCTTGGTGGGAGGAACCAACGGGCTCTCCAATGCAGGCTTGATCCGGGACACGTGAAAAGTGGGATGCACCCTCATAGAACTGGGCAGCTGGAGTCGCACTGCAGCGGGGTTGATAATCCTGGAGATGGGGAACGGACCAATAAACCGGGGAGCCAACTTGCGGGACTCCACACGTAGGGGAATGTCACGAGTAGACAGCCAGACTCTATTGCCTGGTTGGTACGTGGGTGCACGGGTCCGTCGTCGGTCCGCCGCCCCCTTTGTACGGACGGAGCTTCTTAGAAGGACCTCCCGGACCCCACTCCAGATCCTACGGCACCGATGGACGAACCTCTGGGCAGAGGGAACATTGACCTCCTCCTCTAAGTCGGGGAACAGTGGAGGTTGTTAGCCATAGGCACACTGAAATGGAGAAAGGCCGGTAGATGCACTGGGTAATGTGTTGTGTGCATACTCCACCCAGATGATATGATTGCTCCAGGTGGCCGGGTTTTGAGAGACCAGGCATCGTAGTCCGGTCTCCAACTCCTGGTTCATCCGCTCCGCTTGACCGTTTGACTGGGGATGGTATCCGGAGGAGAGACTGACTGTGGCACCGAGGAGGGAACAGAACGCCCTCCAGAACTGAGAAACAAACTGTGGACCCCGGTCTGACACCACATCCTTCGGAAATCCATGAATGCGAAAAACATGCAACAGAACAGCCTCTGCAGTCTCTTTGGCTGAAGGCAGCTTGGGCAAGGGAATAAAATGAACCATCTTTGAGAATCTATCAACAACTGTTAAAATAGTGGTGTTACCTTTCGAAGGAGGCAACCCGGTAACAAAGTCCAGAGAGATGTCAGACCAGGGGCGATGGGGCACAGGAAGTGGCTGCAGGAGACCAGAGGGTGGCCGTCGCGAACTCTTGTTCCGAGCACAAACAGGACAGGCCATCACATATTCCCTGACCTCTCTCTCCATGGATGGCCACCAGAATTGTTGTTTGACCACAAAGAGAGTCCGCCGTATCCCAGGGTGACAAGAAACCAGAGAGGTATGGGCCCAATGGATGACCTGGGAACGAAGTAGAATCGACACAAACAACCGGTTCAGGGGACATCCGTCCGGCACCTGACCATTAACATTTGCCTGTCTGACCCTCTGTTCAATATCCCAGGTAACGGCCCCTATCACACAGGATGGAGGCAAGATAGTAGAGGGAGATCTCGGGGCAGAACCAGGGTCAAACAAACGAGACAGTGCATCTGCTTTCGTATTCTTTGAACCAGGACGATAGGACAGTGAAAAATTAAAGCGATTAAAAAATAAGGCCCACCTGGCCTGTCTGGAATTTAGTCGTTTGGCGGATCGGATGTACTCGAGATTCTTATGATCAGTCAAAACCAGGAACGGCTGTTCTGCCCCCTCCAACCAATGACGCCATTCTTCCAGAGCCACTTTAATAGCTAGTAACTCCCTATTCCCAACATCATAATTTCGCTCAGCGGGCGAAAGTTTCCGAGACAGAAAAGCGCAGGGA